>NC_044918.1:23196557-23214753 GCF_003576645.1 Ipomoea triloba | reverse complement strand
GGTTTGGGCCCCCCCCCCCCCCCCCAATACTTCTGAAATTTAGATTTCATTTGGGATCCCATTGCTTAAGAAAACAAGTAACAATACATAGAAAACATAGAATCAGACAATCAGATACATCATATTAATCACCTAATCAGCTTATAAGTTATAATCACTGACATAATAAATTCAATTACATGTTTAGGACTATCAGCATCAACCATGTCACCCAACATGCAACTCAAATAAGAGATTTCACTAAAAAAACTGTAGAGGTGACATATAGAGAACCAGATATTCTCACTGTCATCTCATAAAAGCTTTTCAGTAGAACAACCAAGCTTTCAACAGAATACTAATCAAGAAAAGAAGGAACAAAATCAGATAGACGAGCAGAAAATGAGGGATCATTCTCCTTATAGGCCTCAAACACCTTCTTGTATTGAATAACAGTCTTTAACATCATGTAGGTGTTATTCCATCTTGTTGGAACATCTAGCTGTAAAGCACATTTTGCTTCCACCCCAATCAGATCTACAAGATCTCTGAATTTTTTGTTTGCAATGTTTATTTAAATTCGTTTCCCTTTATCCCAAGAGTCCGAGGTAACATTGATGACAATGTTCAATTTAAAGTGTGGAAAGGACGCACTTTGTGCTTAATGTCTATTCGCTTAAGTTGGTCTTTTGGGCATGACAAACGGGTGTGTTTGCAAAATTGAAGAGTGAGTTATTGTTTGTGCTATCTAGAGAGAATTTTGACTGGATGCCAAAAATTTTTTATTCTTGAAATATCGTTAGGAAGTTACTTTTCGCACCCATGAGAGTGTTTAGAGCCAAATAAGTTTATATTCTTGCTTGCTTGGATGATGTTCACCTCTTATTTAGGTAGGACCTTAGTCAAGGATCTCTCGAAGTGGGAGTGTGGACTTTTTAATTTGAGAAAGATAAATTAAGCGAGGCCCGGAATTGAACTAAATTTGGTAGGGCATGGGTCAAAAGGTGAGCCTATTAGTGAGCTTAGAGTGAAATATCCCTTAATCCCAAAAGAAAAAGGTATGGGGGGTTGTATGGAGAAACAATAGAAAAGGCAAAAAGGCCAATCCTAGAGATAAAAACTGAGGAAAGCCATCTCGCTGGGTTGTGTTCAACCATAGTCTTCGGATAAGCAAAAGCTATACCTAGAGTCGGTTGTCCACATAAAATGTTCCTAGGAGATGAGAAAATAGAGAAGAAGTGAGTAGTTTCGCTAAGATTCGGGCACCCATTGCACTGTCTTCGAAAAAGCATGGGGCTCCATGTGAAGTCGGGTCGCTCGATGGCGTTATCCTAGGAAGTGAGAAGAAAGAGGGACCGCCCCAAGCCATTGGCGGTGAGTGGTCCATGTCCCTACCCTCACTTATCTTATCGTTTGGTTTTGGCGTTAGGACGAAAGGGTTGATTAACTAGTGTACACCGTTCCCACTAGTGGGATCGGCTAGAGGCTCTAATTAAATGAGAGGTGAATCCGAAATTGGGTTGCATGCTTGCGCGTGGTGTGAGAAGTGTGTTCCCCTTTGCTTTAATTGTTTATCTACGAAGGGTTTTTACTTCCCGGAAATATTCCTTGAGTTGTATGGCATCTGACCAACATTCTTTGTAGATAGCACAAAGGATTTCCCCCTCTTTGATAGTCTTAACACCCATATTTTTTATTGACCAAGACTTGCATATTGAATGAGCTTAGTATCTTGGAAACTTATGTATTTAAAAGGAAATGTCTTGCTTGAGGGCAAGCAAGAAGTAAATTGTGGAAACTTGATAAGCTCCCAAGATACCTATATATTTGGATATAAATAGGGATAATTTGTAGCATTTCAGTGTCCTTATGTGATTTATTTGACGATATTATGTGCTTTAATTCATTAACCACACACAAAGCTACCATCGGTGTATTTTGAGACATTTCACAGGTCCCGGGAGCCGTTAGGCACGAGAGATGAGCAAAACGAGCAAAAACGAGTAGGACAGATGACCCGAGGGCCCAAAATGCTTCATCCACGTGTGAAGGCTATAGGGATGAATTTCATTACGCGTCCACGTGGCCATTCACGCGTGAAGGCTGCGTGAATGAGACACTATGGAGAAAATTATTTTAGGACAAATTTTGGGAGAATATTTAAGGAAACTTGATAGGATTTTTCAAGGAGGAGATTTTGGGAAGGAAGAACACTTTTAGAAATCATATTTTCCTTCTTAGATTAGGTTTCGCATTTTCTCCTCGTAAATGAAGAATTGAAGCTTGGATTGAAGACTGCATTCATTTACTAGGTGATTTCTATTTGAATCTTATTTCTATTTTACATAATTTGTTCTTAGATTGAAGTAGTGTATGATCTTGAATTGTTGATTAGAAGTGGCTAGTTCAATCTAGGGATTGAGTTGTGTGAATCTATGCTTGCTAGTGTGAAGATCCTATTTCTTATTGTGGATTTGATTGCTTTGATGTTGGATGATATATTCTTGTCTATTGATTGTTGTTTTGATTAGATCTCTTATAGATTTGGCCAATCTATTGAGAGATTGAGATCTTGACTCTATTATGGTAGTGATTTGAGTTGAGTTGAAGCTTGTAGCAATCTTAGATCCTATGGAATTCATATGATTGTGAATAATAAGAAAGTGTGTAGCCTAGGTGTTTGATAAAATGTCTCTTAGGGCTTTTGGTTGCCAAATGGTACTCCTAAGAAATGGATCACTCTTGTGGGAAAACAAGTATGGGTGAGATATAATATGCTACTCTGTTCAACAAAGAAAAGATCAGGGAAAGTGGTACTTTGACAGCGGATGCTCACGTCACATATTTGAAAAATATAACTCCCTACACAGGACAGGTAACCTTTGGTGATGGAATAAAAGGTGATATTAAAGGTATTTGAATCCTCAATGTAGCAAGTCTACCCTCTCTACATAAGGTGCTGCTCATACATGGTCTTAAAGCAAATCTGATAAGTATCAGTCAATTGTGCGACCAAAAACTCAATGTGGGATTTACCAAAGACAGGTGTATTGTCAAAGATCAGCAAAACGAGATGATCATGGAAGGTATAAGGTCAACTGGTAATTGTTATGTCTTGTCTGCTAACCTTCTGTGTTGCAGGTCATTTATTGATAATACAGAATTGTGGCACCAATGGCTTTGACACATGAACTATCAAGATATGAATCAACTAATCAACCATGAATGTGTAAGAGGCATACCAAAATTCAAGATAAAAGGTTCTGGTGTGTGTGGCCCGTGCCAACTTGGGAAACAAACAAGAGATCCTCACAAATCATATCATCATATAGGGACTTCTTCATGTCTAAAACTATTGCATATGGATCAAATTGGGCCAACACAGGTAGAAAGTATTGGTGGCAGGCGATATATATTTGTCTGTGTTGATGACTACTCAAGGTTCTGCTGGGTATTGTTTCTCAGAAACAAGTCAGAAACTTTTGAGCAATTTGAGAAACTGTGTTTGAAGTTACAAAAAGAGAGGAACACACACATAGTGAAAATAGTTAAGATCAGGTCTGATTATGGAAGGGAGTTCGAAAATCAAGACTTCTCATCCTTCTGTGCCAAAAATGGAATAGGTTATGAATTTTCAGCACCAAAGACACCACAACAAAATGGTGTGGTTGTAAGAAAGAACCGAATAATCTAGGAAATGACTCGTGTGTTAATCAACGACAATAACCTTCCACAATTTTCTAGGCTGAAGCTGTACATACCGCCTGTCATATAATAAATCGAGTCTATCTCAGACTTGGAATGTCTCAGACTCCTTATGAGCTGTGGAGAGGAAGGAAACCAAATCTGAAATATTTTCATATTTTTGGAAGTAAATTCTATATTATGAATGATAGAGAAAAAGTTGGAAAATTTGAACCAAAAAGCGATGAAGGCATTTTTCTGGGATACTCTCCAAACAGCAGAGCATATTGAGTATACAATAAAAGGATCAAGACAACTTAAGAATCCATAAATGTCATCATTGACGATCAACCTCAAGAACAAATCTATGGTCCAGTCACTGAACAAGTACAGAAACAAGGCAAACAGGAAGAACTAGTCGAAGTAAAGAAGTCAAAACAAAAGATTGAACTAGAATCTGAAACAGATAAGTCTGATCCAGAAACTGAACAAGCTCAAGACATTGATTCAAAAATTCCCCAACAACCAAAGCAGGTCCCAGCTCATGTTGAAAAAAATCATCCAACTGAAAATATTCTAGGAACTCCATCAGCAGGTGTTAGAACAAGAGGTATGTTAAGAAACAATCTAGTTGAACTATTTGGATACTCATGTTACACCTCCAAGATGGAACCAAAGAACTACAAGGAAGCCTTACAGGATGACAACTGGATCTGTGCCATGCAAGATGAACTAGCACAGTTCGAAAGAAATGATGTTTGGGACTTGGTCCCCTGTCCACCAAACGCAAACATAGTTGGCACAAAATGGATTTTCTGAAACAAAACCGACGAGCACGGAAATGTTGCAAGAAATAAGGCCCGTCTAGTGGCTCAATGGTACTCACAGATTGAGGGAATAGACTATGAAGAGACCTTTGCGCCCGTGGCAAGGCTGGAATGTATCAGACTCTTATTAGCAGTCTCTTGCATTCTGAACTTTCAACTGAACCAAATGGACGTCAAAACAGCGTTTATGAACGGGTTACTTAACGAAGAAATTTTCGTAGCACAACCAAAAGGTTTTGAAGACCCTCACTTTCCGAACCATGTATACAAACTAAAGAAGGCTCTTTATGGATTAAAACAGACACCATGTGCATGGTACGAGCGGCTCACACAATACATTCTAAAGAACAGCTATGAACGAGGAGGAGCTGATAAAACCCTATTGGTAAGAAAGTCGCCAAATCATATAGCAGTAGTTCAAGTATACGTGGATGATATCGTCTTTGGTTCAACATGCCCAAACAGTGTGAAGACATTCGTTAAAGTCATAGAAAAAGAATTTGAGATGAACATGATTGGTGAGTTGACATGTTTTCTGGGATTAAAAGTCAAACAGATGGAGACCGGCTTATTTCTTTCTCAAACCAAGTATGCACAAAACTTGGTAAAACGATTTAGACTTGAAGGAGCCAAGGAAGCCAAAACACCACTTTCTGCAACAGTGAAGCTCTCAAAAGACACTATGTCAAAACAAGTTGATGGCAAATTGTATCGAAGCATGATAGGAAGTCTCTTGTATTTAACCGCAAGTAGACCTAATATAATGTTCAGTGTAGGACTGTGTGCTCGCTTTTAAGCAGATCCAAACACCATAATGCAGTAAAAAGGATCATCAAATATGTCAAAGGCACACTGAATCACGGACTATGGTACTCTCATGACACAGGTTCTGAACTACTTGGCTACAGTGATGTTGATTGGGCTGGTAGTATCGAAGATAGAAAAAACACTTCTGGTGGATGTTTCTTCTTGGGCAAAAATCTGGTGTCTTGGTTTAGTAAGAAACAAAATTCTATTTCTCTATCTATTGCCGAAGCTGAGTACATTGCTGCGGGGAGTAGTTGCACTCAACTTATGTGGTTGAAACAAATGCTGAACGACTATGGGATAAAGTTCAGAAGTGTAGATCTTCATTGTGATAATACAAGTGCGACCAACATTGCAAAGAACCCCGTGCAACATTCTCGAACTAAATATATTGACATACGTCACCACTTCATCAGAAAACTTGTAGAAGATGGAGACATCAAATTGCACTATATTCCGACTGATAAGCAACTGGCAGACATTTTCACAAAACCTCTCGATGCAATTAGGTTCAATTCATTAAAGTCTAAACTTGGTATGTGTACGATATCGCTGAACTAGTTCAGAGTATGGTATATTTCATGTCAAGTTTTACTTGGTTAAATTTTCAAATAAACGCATTTACGTTGCTTTATAATCGTGTTAATGTTTGATGTTTATCCTTTAAGCTTGAAATGATTTTGAAAATGTACTTCGCCTGACAAGCTTCCCAAAGCATTAATTACGGAAAAGACAACCGTCAATAACAAGCACGTCTCTCACGACTATCACACTTCACAACGTGACCCAAAGAAAATGGCCAATCCGCATCTTTCATATGCTTTAGAATTCAGTTGCAAAAAGTGGAAACAAAAGATCATCCAAATCTCATCTTCTCTCTCTACAACTCTGCGTTTTCTCCATTATCGCTCTTATCATAAACATAAAAACCTTGTTGAAGCTTCTACCAAGTTTTTCGACTTTTCAAAACTCACAAATAGGTACTCCAAAGAAGTCCAACATCAGGCCTCAAGAGAGATGATACTGATCATCAACAACAAAATAGATCCTCCCGGTGGAGAACCTATCTGGTCTTTTTACTCCAGAGCAGAGAAACTCGACTATCTGAAAGGGTTCCTCAAACTGCTTGCAGTGGAAACTGGTGAATCATCTCTAGAGAAGGTCCCTAAGGTCTAATCGAAAACCCTTACCCCTAATTTTTCCCTTACATATGCTTTTATATGTTCTCTCTGTGAATGTGTAAATGTTTGAACTGTTTCCATCTGTATAAATAAATTTTTCAGGAAATAATTGTTCTCTCAGATACTGAAGAAGGAAACAAAAATGAAAACCCTGTTATTGAAAAACCATTACCATTGATCTTTGTGAAAAAGGAACCCGTAGATCCTTCTGATGATTTACCTTCTGACGTTTCTGCTCATAATGTGATTTCTTCGATTCCTGTTGATCCTAACCGTGTTTCTAGTGTGTTTTATGGTCCTGATCCTTTTGAAACCACCACCCTCTATATTCTCTAACCTTGATTTGTTCAATGTATTGAATGATTATAGAAAATCTGAATCTTTTACAAATAGGCTGTCTATCCCAATATCTATACCACAGTCTGAATCTGCACCCCAAGATCCGGTCCTATCTCTACAACCACCACAACCCTGTTGACTACAGAAAACACACCTAACCTGCATGCTAATATTCAAACTACTATGTCCGAAGAATCCCACACTACAGAAGCCACTAAAACCCTTCCTAAACCTTCTCATGAACAAAATCCTGAGTCTGCATTTGTTAACCCTACCACTGAACCAGCCCTAGAGCCATTGGACTTTGAAATTGAATATGAATCAGGAAATGTGAGAGATGAACAGGTAGCTGGTGAAAATGATGAAAGAGATGACATACCTCTGTCCCAGATCTGAAAAACCAAAGAAAAGGCAAAAAGAAAAAAAGAAAGTTGCTGAGGGTGAAGCTGATACTAACCCTGTCCAAAAGATTCAAGTTTTTCCTACTTCTGCTCTTAGAAGAAGAACCAGATCCACCTCAACAGTTCAAAAGGAAACTCCCTCTCCCACCAGGAAGTCAAAAAGAAAACAAGCAGCTCCTGAACAAATTGAGTTGAATGTCTCACAGGAACAATCTACCACACAAAAGAAGAGAAAGAAGAACACTCCTACTGCTTCTACACCACCATCTGCTGGCCAACAATGGGATGTGTCCACAGTCGCACCTCTAAAAACTGTCAAGCCCCAGTTTATTTCAGAGGAATTTGCTGCTTGATGGGACTCCATCGACAAAAGAAAAATCCTAAGTGAGAGATTCTTGGACATAGAAAAAATCAAGTCCCAATGCCAACTTCTACCTGTTTTTGAGAAAATCAAGTTGATGAGGACGGTTACTAATCTGAAAGAATATCCACCTATGGCCATTAAGGAGTTTTATGCAAATCTCATACTGTCAAGGAAGCAGGGTCATCCCAATATGGGTGTGTCTGGCTGTAGAACAAATATTACAATTTTTCACCTACTACCATAAACATCTATCTTGGTATTGATGTAGATGATATTGACGATCCTCACAATGATGTGAATATGCTCACAAAGGTCATCACCGAAGGGACCTACAGTTACTGGCCTACTGAAACCAATATGCTGCCGACAAAATCGCTTACTACCAAATATGTCATCATGCATAAAATTGCAATGACTAACTGGCTGCCAAGTGAGCATAGAGGTGCACTGAATTTTCAAATGGCGAATCTAATCTACAAAATTGGTAAGGGCATTCCGATTAACCTGGGCGACCTCATTTTCAAACAAGTGGTCAGCTTCAGAGATCCTGCTACTAAGGAAAACAAGGGAAAGGCATCCTGTGTGCACAGACATTCCGACCCAATGCTAGTGAGCCAATGGAGGGACCAAAAGTCAGACTGATAGATGCCCGTCTCAAACAGGGGTCGCATGTACTCGATATTTATCTTGAACACGGAAGCAGCTCTGCACAACCTCTAGCCATTGGTCATTCACAGAAAAGCTAGTTGACTGCTCAGCTCTTAGATAAGAACATACAAGACTTAAACACGATCATTCAAATCCTGGTTGAGAAAAGAGGAGTAGAAATGCAACTGCATGAAGAATTAAGGCTGAGGGAACAAGAGATGATAGGTGCTGCACAAACTGTTGAACCTGCACAATCTGCTGAACCTGCTGAGGTAAACCCAACTGTTGCTGAGAATGTTCCAACCAGCCAGGAGGCTGTGTCATCAAAATCTGATTGATTATGTTCTTAATACCTTGGTTTGTTTCTCTACTTGGTCCTGCTATGGAGTCTTGTGGCTACAGATTCACAAGTTCCTAGAAATAGGGGGAGTAGAGACAAACTTCTAATCATTGGTTACTGGTTACTGTTTACTTGGTTCTATCTGAAGGACTTTTTTTTTTAAGACCCTGGCTTGTTGATCTTATGAAGACTTTATCTTTTTTTCGTATCAGCGTGTAATAGTCACATCTTATTTGTAATAGGGTCATGTTTGTTGATGAAATGAACACTTTGCTTAATTTTAAAGTCCTAGTACTTTTTATGACTAAATTATTGAACTATCTCTGCTGTGTTAGAAGTTTTTCTTTGTACTGAGTAGAATATTGCCAAGAAACTTGCTACAAAGGGGGAGATTGTTAATAAAATGTAAAACCAGTTGTTTTGGAAAAGAACTCCCAAATTGTACTAAGTTTCATGTTAATTATTCTTGTAGTTCAGGAGATAGTTCAATACAACATGTTTACTCTGTATTAGTGCAGTAAGTGGTTCAGGAGTTCTGAAGACATTGAAGATCATGAAGTCGGCACTCTGAACAAGTATATGATCTATATCAATCAAGATGTTCAGAAACGGTTATTCAGTTACAACCTCTTCAAGATTCCAACGCATTTAAATAAGAGCTAACTCTTATTCAGAAGGTTGTTGAGCGAATTACAAAGGATAATCCACATAATATACTCTGATTGAGCTAAAGTGAGATCTTGACAAAGCCTACCTTTGATTCAAGATAGAACTTCTCCTTACGAGAAAAAGGGCAAGTATTCACTTTGGAAAGCTAGGTGTGCTGCTATTGAGAGGGAGACTCAATTCAAGAAGATCGGGAGATCATGTTCTTGTCAACTCTTCAAGGCAAAACTCTAGAATGATGCTGTGATGATAGTTCAAGAGTCAACCGCGTGAACACGATTGTAATTGTTGGTACATTTCATATTGTTGATTCAATGGAGAGTTGGGCAACTAGACTAAAGCCCCCTAGACGTAGGAATTGAGTTTTCGAACTAGGTTACCAATTTCTTGTGCCTTTACTGCTTTACGTTTATACTCTTGATTATGAATTGCTTACTTAAACTACTAGGTGCACTAGTTCACAAACGTGTTAGGTAGATTTCGACGAATTTAGCAATTATCTTCACTTGATCGAATCTTACCTAAGAATGTCAAATTGACACAATTAAGTCTCAATTTCAATAGTGACAACATGTGACGACTTCAAAAATTGATCACTAGTTTCAATTGTGAACATTTAATATGTAAAGGGTTACACTTGTGTGAGACCGTCTCACGGATCCTTATTCGTGAGACGGGTCAGGTTGGAGCAACATACAAATATCGTACTTATATATGCAAATGTCATACTTATATGCTCAAATGTAATACTAATCAGGAATACAATTTTTGTTACTTATAAGAGAAAAAATATTACATTTTTCATAATAAGTAATGCTGACAAGTGCTCCTTACTTATAAGTGAAAATATAATACTTTTGAGAAAAAATGTACTTCCTCCGTCCCATTTTATGTGTCTGGTTCGGTTAACGAGGCTTGACTGGAGTTATTTTTAATTCAATTTTTCATAATATTAAGTTTAGTATTCGTATACAAAATTTATATATTTAGAAACTACACTAAAAGTACTATTAAACACAAAAAAAAAAATCAAATTAAAAATAAGCAAATAATAATAAAGAAAATAAACAAATAAGAAAGAGTTGGTTTAACCAATGAATACTAAGTAGGACAGATAAAATAGGATAGAGGGAGCAATACTTTTAAATTGAAATGTAAAAGTATTGTATTTTCCCTTAAAAGTATTACATTTACCCTTATAAGTAACAAACAAAATTTTTCTAATTAGTATTAGATTTGAGCATATAACTATATATGTATGACATTTGTTTATATACATATTACTTTTTTCATCTTGACTCGACCCGACCCAACTCGTACAATCTCACAAGTTTTTGCCATATGTAAATTGTGATAGATCCATGGTATAACTATTGGTCAGCCCATCGGTGGGCCGCATAACGGGCCAGCATTTAGTCAATTTCTTCGGCATAAATAGATTGTTTTAGCCCATAAGTGGGCCCCATATAGGTTGATAATTAACGGGCCTGTATTCAGTTGATTCCAACCCACGCCCTTTCGGACCAGAACCTTAATCTGGCGCCTTTGACCAACTCGGCCATCTCAACATTGTTATTAAAATTCATACTAGTACTATAATATAGAACAATTGCTTCTTGAATAGCTTTTTAGTTTTTCTTTAAAGTAGTCTTTTTAGTCCATTACAACAAAATTTGTCAAAACATTTTTGAGAACTCTTATTTTGTTAGGTTAGTTTGATCACAAGTTTTCTTCTACATATGCCTTTATTCAACACATTCCATTTTCAACTCAAGGAATCACAAATATTAGACTAACTTGATATCTTTTATCAAATAACACTAGACAAATTTGAATAACTTAAACATTGATGGTGTATCTATTGAATTTCTTTTAGCAAACTTTACGTGGTCATTTTAAGGTACTCCCTCCGTCCCATTGTATGTGTCTGGTTCGGTTAACGAGGCTTGACTGATGTTATTTTTAATTCAATTTTTCATAATATTACGTTTAATATTAATATATAAAATTTATATATTTAGAAACTACACTAAAAATACTATTACACGCAAAAAAAATCAAATTTAAAAATAAGTAAAATATGATAAAGAAAATAAACAAAGAAAAAAGAGTTGATTTGACCAGTGAATATTAATTATGATAGATAAAATGGGACGGAGGGAGTATTAATTTGAGTGATGTCCACTTTTGATCTGGTTAGGCCAAGGTGAATTTGGTTTCTTCTAATTGAGAAGATGAGTTTGATATATTATACACTCAAAATAATTAATTAGTGAATGAGAAATTAAATTTCAAAAGTGTACCTATGATGTTGGGAAAATAGAGTTTGAAAGGCTTTGGAGTCTTTGTCTACATTGAAAATATATGTGAGTTTATACTAATATAAATACATTTCAATTTTTTAAGAAGTTTCAAGTTTGTAGCTAAGAGACTCTCTGGCGTAAAGGGGTGTGGGTGGGGGCATCTCAAAATCCCAAAATTAGTTCCATATGCTTGAACTCGTGTGCACCTAAGTTGTACAATGAAAACTTCAGTATTCACGTTTGTTCAAGTTTGATGTGAAGTCAACCCTTCAATGCTCCTAAGACCTAACCGATTCGTAAATTAATTACCATCGTGAATTTTGGGAATCTTTTTTTAAATTAAATTCTCTACAAATAATTTTTAATTAAATATTTTAAGGTCAAATAGGCCATCCAATCACACACCAAAATGCAATTGGGCCACCAAACTCAAAAAACTACAATTAGGTCCCTCAACAACACAAATTAATACAATTTCACCAAAAATGAATTGTTTACCTTTTGATATGTTGACGTGTCGATTATCAAATTAAAAAATAATTTTTAATTTCTATTTTAATAATTTTAAATAAAATAATTATTAAAAAAATCAAAACCCGCCAGAGTCGAAGGGCACCCCTTCGTCTCCAGCCAGCCAGGAGACGAAGGTTTCCCTTCGCCTCCGACCAGCCAGGAGACGAAGGACCCCTTCGTCTCCTGGCTGGCCAAGACGAAGGGGATTCGTCTCCGGTCAGCCATGGAGACGAAGGGGACACCTTCGTCTCCGACCAGCCATGGAGAGGTTCTCCACTCTATGGCTGGCCGGAGACGAAGGTAAACAAGTCATTTTTTTAGTGAAATAACATTAATTTATGCTGTTCAGGGACCTAATTGTAGTTTTTTTGAGTTCGGTAGCCTAATTGCATTTTGGTGTGTAGTTGGGTGACCTATTTGACCATTATTTCATAAAAGTATAACTTTCCTTATAAGTAAACTATAAATTTGTATTTTATAAAAACAGATTTCTGTTTTTTTTTTTTTTCAATTATTTATCTAGAAATGAGAAATTATTGAGTTGACAAAAAGTGTGATTATAAATTTTATTTCAAACCTATGAGAAAATTAATAGTCAGTAAAATATTTTTGATCAATTTCGATATCTCCTCCACTGAGGCTTGAACTCATGACATTTCATTTGAGGGAGGCCACTACATGCCATTTGAGCACAAGGTGCTTGGCATATTTTTGATTTGTTAAGACTTAAAAGAGAAAATGTATCAGTGACAATAGTTCTAGACTTCTAGCTATGTCTATATTATAGTTCTAGCTTATTTAAAAGTGATGTATTTATTGCTATAGATCCTAAATGTTTCAATTGCATGATAATGTACAAAACTTTTCTCCACTACATTAGGGATTATTGTTTATTTAGAGAAACTTAGGAAAATGTTTGTCTGCGCAATTTGTGGGCTTCTATTAGGGCATCCTATCAGTGGATCAAACAAGGTTTATGTCAAAATTTTTGCCATCTTGGCATGAGAGAAGGTAGGAGAGAGAGAGAGTAAATGACTCTTCTGCAAATAAGGAGTGCATAGTACACTACTTGTCTGATAGCTTTCATCCAAAGGTCATGTGCTATGCGCGTTTCGCGCACAGCAGCGCCCATGCGGGCGCGTCAGGCGCGCCTGACATGTGACCTTTATATATATATATATATATTTAAAAATTATATTTGTTTTATTTTTTTCTTCCCTTCCTTTTTTCTCTTTCCTAATTACACTTACAAAAACTCCTTAATAACCATGAAATAACCCCATTGATAGAGCATCCTTATCAATGGAGTTTTTTCGCGATTTTTGTAAGTGTAATTAGGAAAGAGAAAATGAGAGGGGAGGAAATAAAAAATAAAACAAATCAAAAAAAATACCTGAAGTTGTCAGGCGCGTGCAGTGCGCAGAACGCGCACAACACCACTTTGCCTTCAATAAATTTGTTAGACTACAAACCCTCATTTGCAGGAATAAGAAATGCATTGAAAATGATCCTCACATCACTTCAAGATCAAACCATGGTTCTTATTTACTGACATGATCCTCCCATGCTCTTCTGATGTGGATGCTCTTACTGGTAATATGGAGGACTGAGCTATGGATAAGGTTGCAAGTCAAGCATATGTGGCAAATATTTCATGGAGTCTATTTTTGTTATGGGAGTTTGGTGTTAGCATATCATTTGTTTCACAATTCTAATTTTCAATGGCTTTCTAATTGAGCCAACAAATTATGGGGTAAGTTGAAGAGTTGTGGAATACCTTGGCTACACATATTACTATTTGTAAGTAAAAGGTATTCATTAGATGGGTTAAGTTGGATGGTTCAATCATTAAAATAAACGTTGATCATAGTGTAATTCCCAATTAGGAATTGGTGCAATTGGAGGAGTTGTGAGGTATTGTTTAGAGAGTATTTATATGTTTTTTTTTTTTTTAATTTTTTAATTTTTTTAATTTTTTTAATTTTTTTAATTTTTTTTTTTTTTGCGGAGTAGAAATTACAACGAGCTTTATAATAGAAACTTGGGTTATTTATCACAAACTCCTATTTTGTTGGGATAGAGGATTTTGTTTTGTAATTCTCAAACTCCTATTGATTCTCTTTTCGCAGTTAATGAGGTGAAATTTACATCAAATCTAAAGAGGTTCTAGTTATCACTTGCTAGAGGTATAATAGAGATTTTGCCAGAAGTTGGATGTGTATAATCAATAACATCTCTGGGAAAGCTAACTTATGTATAATACTAATGTATTTACATAAAAACCATATTAAAATTACTATAGCAAACCTATGTAAAAAGTGCAAATGGTCATTACAAATTAAACTAATTGACATTTTTTTAAAAATATAATAAAACAACTCTAACAACCTATTCATCAAATCAAGAAACAATTTCTAGTGCCACACCAGCTAGTTTAAGTGGTAAATCACCTTACTAAAAAGGTTAAAGTCACCACTCCAGCAACAAAATAAGGAGTTCAAGTCGCACCAACAACATCTTGGAGCTAGGGCTCCCCGCGCGGACAAACAATTGGCCTTGATTCATCAATCAAGTAAAGAAACATACTCATAATTCCTTTTATATGCTAATCATTTGACAATGATGCATCAAATACTAACTATAACTCTATGCATGATATTGGAATCAATGTTTTACTAAAGCAGGCTCACACAATAAGTTTGTTACCAAAAAATATATAACCATTTTAGCCTGAAATATCTTCCATTTTATTACATCCTTCACATGAGCCAGCTGCATAAGCATTGAACCATGTAGCTGAACTATCCAGGCAATAGTTATCTTTCAAAAATCACTGTCTGACATAAATGATGCCATCAAATTTAGTAAATCAACATTAAACATAAGTATAACACATCTAATAGCCCAACAGGTTTTTCAACAAAACAGACAAACAAGACAATTATCATAGGATTTCGTATATGGAACAAAGTACAAGGGGGGGTGTGGTATGCAAAAAGAAACTAGGAGATTTGATTCAAAAGGTTACAAGGCAATTGACATATCACAGAACTTTCCAATCTTCATTATCGCTACCCAAAATTTACTCACAATTCGAATTCATCCTCGAGCTTAAGTGCCTCGGCAGCAGCTTCTTCCTCATCCTCATCGATCGCGAAATAAGGGTTGTGAGTCTTAGGCCTAAAGTTGAAACCAGTAAAAACGTAGAACGCAAGTGTGGCTAATTCAGAGGCGACCACACTTGTCCACTGATATCGGTAGGAAGTAATAGTCTCGAGAGCATAAACCACAACCCTCGTAAAGTAAATGTAGCATATAACAATGATATAGTACTGCCTAAACAACGTCAACTTCATCAAATTCACGGCCGCCTTCCCATCCGTCTTGGCAGCCTCACGCAAGTTCTTAATCGACCACACGATCGGGAACAACACAGCACAACAACACACAATGTCAACAAGCAAGAAAATCTGCTTCCATGTATCTGAACTCTCACCAAATGGCCCTGTCTCATCCATCACTACCTGAGCCACATTAGCCACAACTTGCAAGGGAATCACAACAATCAACACCTTCTTCTCCTTATCTTGCAAATAAGGCTTCAAGAATGACCAGCCAGTGCCAATCAGAACAATCAAAGTGAACAATGTGATCCCCTTCAAGAAACTAAATATGTAGAACAGAACATCCCAGCCGTGGGCAGTCCCAGTCCGCTTAATATACGATTTATCCTCAGTCTCACAGAGTAAATTCAAGGCCTTCATAATCAGCACCGCAAGCATAAAGAAATGGATTTTATACACAGATAAGCGTTTCTTATAAAGCGTATAAACCCAAACAACGCCCAGCACCAAATACACCAAGAAAAACAAGAAATATATCACAGGTAGAGCTGTCTTGCCTGCGGATAGAAAGTCAAGCTGCCCCGTTTTAGGGTTGAAATTATACATAACAGAGTGAACATTCATGGAAACCTCCAGATTGGGGACACAATTCGCGAACACCAGAGTGAATTGGTTTGCCTCCGACACTGTAATGGAGGCGCTATACTCATGGGCGGGGGATTTGATTTGGTCGAAGGTGAAAACCTTATGGATGAGGCCAGATTCGAGGGTGCACTGAATTTCCTTACTCTGGAACTGCTCGAGGACGTGCATCCAAGCATCGAGAGTACAGAGGAAGAAACCGAGCTGGGAAAGGGGGGGATCTGGCTGGCCTTTCGGAGCGGAGAAGGAGAAGTCGGTGACGGAGAGATTGAGACGGCCGGAGTGTGTGAAGCCGAATTCATCGAAAGGGATGGTGGATCGGGCGTCAGATCGGATCTGGGTGGACCGGATCTCAGCAAAGGCGGTAGCAAACAAGAGAGCAAAGGCGAGTGTCGGCAAACAGATACGCAGGCGAAAAGCAGCCATGGGAGTAGAATTTTGGTCTTCCAGAGAGAAGAAAACCCACCGACGACCAAGCAAAACACTGAAATGGTTAAGTCAAAGATATACTGCGGGGTCTTCTTCAAAATTTGGAAGCCTCGTTTATGCTTATACGGAAAAATATCTTTTTAATAAATTCTATTTTTGATATTAAATTTATAAGTCACAGTCAACTTTTAGTCAGTTTTTTCTGAAGGGTCACACTTGTGTGAGATCGTCTCACGAATGATTCGTGAGACAGGTCAGGTCAGATCAAAGCACCATGCAAATGTCATACTTATATGTGCAAATCTCACACTTATATGTTCAAATATAACATTAATCAAAAATACAATTTTTGTTACTTATAAGAGAAAAAGTAATACATTTTTCATAATAAGTAATGTTGACAAGTATCTCTCACTTATAAGGGCAAATATAATACTTTTGAGGAAAAATGTAATATTTTTAAATCGAAATGTAAAAGTATTGTATTTTCCTTAAAAGTATTACATTTACACTAATAAGTAACAAAAATTTTATTCATGATTAGTATTACATTTGAGCATATAAGTATGACATTTGTGCATATAAGTGTTACATTTGCACCTTGACCCGACCCGTGGTGAGACGGTCTCACACAAGTTTTTGCCTTTTCTGAAATATTTCTTTTGATTGTATTATTATTGTGGCATGACTATTTTTAGTCAATTAAATTATTGTGTAAATTGTGGTTTATGTTTCAAAATAACGTCGTTGAATTTTATGAGTTAGAATAATGTACTTTATGTATTAGAATAATTTACCTTATGTGTTAGAATAACGAAACTTCTGGGTAAGATAATATATTTTATAAGTTAGAATAATGTACATTATGATTTAGAAAAATATGCTGCAGTGGATCGCGTGAAAACCAAAATTACGCAAAACAATATCATTTTTGTCATCTGCCAACAATATCGTTGAAATTTCGTCAAATATAAGGACATTTCGACCTTTTTGTTTTTGTTGCACAAACTGGGTTGACCCACTATATTTGTATTTATTTATTTTTAGTTTTTTTTTTAAATTATAATTGAAAACATAAATGCCTTTGTATTTTACAAAACTTAAACTGTTTTGTTGATAGAGAACAAAAAATAATCATGCTACAATAATACTGAAATTAAAAAAAAAATAAAAAATGATAAAGGTGGATTGTCACCTATAAATCTAAAATAAAAAAAATAAATTAACTCATATCTTTGCGCATTTTCTCTATTCGCATTTACAACTTCTCATCACCGTGCACAGTACGTCCGTAAATTTTCATAGTCAAAGTTTTTGGCCTAATCCAATTTATAACTCGCATGCCAATACCAATCAGGATTCATATTCATTAACTCTATTGCATAGGTTAACATTATTGTTGATGATAGGATAATTAACAATGGGAGTGAATAATTGAAATTGAGAATTATATAAAAGTTAAAATAATATGAAAAATGTTTTGGGTAAAAGTAAAAATATTAATTTCTTAATTAATTAAGATAATAGAAAAATTAATTAATTAATTAAAGAAAGAAAATACAAGAGAGGATATACATATGTAATGAATTCTTGATGTTGGAAACTAATACAAAGACCATGTTTATAAAGTGAAGAGAAAAAAAACATAGGGCAATGAGTGGTTAATACAAAAAAAAAAAAAAAAAAAAAAAAAAAAAAAAAAAAAAAAAAAAAAAAAAAAAAACAAAAA
>NC_044918.1:23191147-23195771 GCF_003576645.1 Ipomoea triloba | reverse complement strand
AGTGGTTAAAAAAAAAAAAAAAAAAAAAAAAAAAAAAAGAGAGAGAGAGAGAGAGATGCATACAGCCATACAGGACGTAGAAGTCTTAGATGGTGAGAAATTTGAGCCACACAAATTATTTAACAATCTCCCGATTGAATAATATTCACTAAAATCAACAACTGAACAATTGATTGCTTGAACTTAACAATAGGTAGATTATAGATTCTCTAATGCGTGAACTTTATGAACAAGTATATCTCTCGTAGCTACAATGTCACGAATGAAATGGTATTTGACATCAGTGTGATTGATTTTGACGTGATATATATCATTCTTGATGAGATGAATAGCACTTTAACTATTTGAAAATACAATAGTTTAACCCTGTGAAACATCAAGCTCCATAACCAAACCCCATAGCCAAGTAGCTTCTTGACACCTTCTGTTGTTGCAATGTATTCCACCTCAATTGTAGATAGAGTAGTAATGGACTTAAGCATAGCTTTCCAACTCATAACAGAATTACAAAGAGTTACAATATAATTGGAAAGAAACCTATATATGTCAAGATCACCACCATAATAAAAATCTACAAAGCCGACAATATCATTAGATATAGAAGAATTTTGATTAAAAAAAAAAAAAACCAAGCACAAAGAAGAATTCAAGTACCATAAAATCCATTTGATAGCATGCTACTGTTCTTTACTAGGGTTGTGCATATATTGACTCACAACATAACAACATAAGCCAAATCAGGTCCAATGCACACCATAGCATACTTGACTTCCAACAACACTAGAGTAAGAAACTTTTGACATATAAGCCATATCAACATCAGATTTAGGACATAAATTAGAAGACAACTTAAAACGCGCACCAAGTGGATTAGACACATGCTTACAATTAGACATGTTAAAGTGATAAAACACATTCTCAAAATATTTTTTCTAAGATATATAAAGTTACCAGCTTGATGATCTCTATGCCAAATTCTTTTTTTTTTTTTGTTGTGTCTTTCATCTCAAACTCATTGCTTAGTTAAGACTTCAACTTATCAATAATAGACATATTAGGGGAAGCAATGGACATATCATCAACATAAAGTAATAGATAGACAAAAACTCATTAGAAAATTCTTTAAAATATACACAATTATCATATCGGCTTCTTGTGAATTCTTGCCTCAACAGACAAGCATCGAATCGCTTATACCATAGTTTAGGAACTTGTTTCAGCCCATAGAGATACTTCTTTAAGCGATTGACACAATGTTCCTTCCTAGAAAATTCAAACCCCTTAGGTAGATACATGTAAAGCTCCTTCTCATCAATCTCTCAAAGGAGGAATGCAGTCTTTATATCAATTAAGTTGCTCCAACTCCAAATCAAACAGAGTAACAAAAGTAAGTAATACACGTATAGAGGTATGACGTGTAACTGGAGAAAAAATCGCGTTAAAGTCAATACTTTTCACATGGACCAAAACCTCAAACAACTAATCACGCTTTCTCAACCCTAGGAATGCCTTCTTTCTTCTTGTAAATTCACTTATAACTCAATGGACGTTTGTCTTCTAGCAACTCTACCAACTCTCAAGTATCATTATTATGAAGACTTTCCATCTCATCTTGCATAGAAACCAACTACTGGGATGAGTTGACACAAGAAATAGCCTCAGAATAGCAGAATGGATCACCATAAATTTCTTGTGCTACTAAAAGAACATAAGCTAACAAGTGGACTTCATCATCAACAACATACCTAGCAGGTTTTTTAAATTGTCATCCTAGGCCGATCTAGGGCAATATAATACTCTCATTGTGGCTTGACTAAAGGTGCGGTACTAATAGTTGCATCATTTATAGTACTACCATCAACAATATTGATACTATCACTAGGCATCAATTCAAACTACACACTATCTCTAGTATTCTACTTATCACCTATATTGGAAACAACAAAATCTTTTCTAGAAGAAGTAATGCATTTTCATCAAAAGTGATATCTCAACTAAGAATGATTTTTTGAGATTCAAGAGACCATAGACGATACCCTTTTGACACATAATCATAACTAAGAAAAGTGCATTTGGTAACTCTAATGTTTAATTTACCCACACTAGAATGAGAATATGCAGGACATCCAAAAATTCTCAAGATAGAGTAATTAACAAGATTACCTGACCAAACCTCCTTTGAAATTTTGAAATAAAGAGATGAATGCAAATATCTATTCATTGAATAACATATAGTATAAACACCCTCGACCTCTTTAGACAAGTATAAAGTGATTCCGACTTAGACCATAACTTTGACGTAGTCGTCTCACATACCACCTTGCATATAGAACCTCTTTAGACAAGCATACTTGAATGGTTGATTGTGCCTTGTCATCTAAATCTTTCCACTACTCCGCTATCATTGTAGTCGGGTTTTAAGTTTTCTCAGCTAGTGCTTTCTTCAAACCATTCTGAGTTAGAACACCTTCCATCTGAACTCTCTAAATAGAAAAGCTAATTTTTGCGTTAAAATTATCGATATCAAACTTGGCGACAATCGACATCTTAAAAAATAATTTTCAATTAAACCGCTCTGATACCACTTGTTATGTAATTAACAAGCACTACAGAAACAAATAACCAAAATTGATAGTTATATAGAAATTAAGATAATATAGAAAAATATAAAGGTGACAAAAGTTTTGGGGCAATGAATAGAATTGATGTAATGAATATTTGACGTTTCATTATTAGGCAAGATTTACATAAGTTCCTTTACTAAGTCAAAGATGTCTTCTTTAGTCTTCAACACAACTCTTCCTTCATTGCTTGATGTGATGATTTTTCTTAGTAGTGAGTGCATGCCGACATTGGCTTTGCTAATGACTAGCGCCATGCCTTGATGTACTTAGGCGAATGCTATTGTAGTGCCCCATTATTGGACCCACCGGTTGAGTTTGGGACTAAATTATTCGTTATTTTTCTTATCTACTCTAATCTAAAATGAATCATGTCAAACTTTTATTCATTTTTTACGATAGTTTCTTTAATTTATTACCTGACTTGAAAATGACTACTTTTCAAAATTCGATCAAATCAATCGAGAATGTCATCATCTGTTAGGTGGGCCAACTGACCGATCGAGTTGGGCTAGGCGTCCATGTCAAAGAAACTTTCTCTAGCCAAGAATCCCATTATTGATCGAATCAGGGCGGATCCTTATTGTAATAAACTGCATTAATATCTATTACAGTTAGTTAATATCCCTTTATAAAAAGGCAAATGCAAAGTCTATCGTTTTAACACTCAGAAAAAAAACCCTAAAAAAGGGGAAGAGTCACTAAGACAAGAAAGCTATATGTAACGCGCGGGACAATTTTCTACACATTTCCGAGACGCGTGGGACACTTTGCCGAGGTTTGCTACATCCTTCCAGACATTTCTAGGGGTTGTACATAGTTTCCCATAATTTCTAGACTAATCTAGAATCATATACATAAGTATAGAGGTAGTAGAGAACCATAGAATATTCTAGAATACTATGGAATCCTCAAGTGTGTAGAGATTGTTATGGAGGATTCTAGAGAATAAATATTAGCCGTAAGATCTAGTAAATCTCCACCATCCGTTGAGGAGGTGGAATGGGTATAAATACCCCTCATGGGGGCTCATTTGTAAACCATCCAAGAGTTGTATCCAAGTGAGTAATCCAAGTGTGGAAATAATACAAGTTCCCTACAAAGTTCGAGTGTTTCTTTTAACTTCTTGCCTAACTTATTTCTGTAGCCATCTCATCACTTACTTTGCATACTTTCCGAGGGATGAACGAGGCTGACTTAGCTATTTGAGGGGAAATATAACTAAGGCCGCACGTGACGTCGTTAGGGGAAAACGAGTCCGTGACATATAGGTAAGCAAGCAAGAAGGAGAGGTGCAAAACGGCGAGGCAAGGGGTTCTCCATCTCTAGGAAGATTGTGTCCAGGATCTGGTAATCTAAGCTTTGCTTCTTGCCTTCTAGTATAGTGACCGCTTCCATGTTTTTCCCGAATTTCAGCAATTCCAGACTCAAGTGCCTGTTCATCCATCTTCATTCTTCAACTTTCTTCATTTAGAGATGTTTTTTTTTTAAAATTTAGCAACATTAGGGAGGGATGCTATACGGTGAAAAAATGCAAAGAAATACGTATTTTTTTTCAAAATTATATAAAAGTTAATGGTTATGAGGTTCTTATAGTGATCGAAAATGTATTGGTGTAATAAATTATAATTTTAACATGTACATTATGCTTACTTATAGTCTTATATACTGGCACATTCTTTCTAATTTTATCCTTTCTTCTTTTTTCTTTTCCACCTCTAAGTTCCTAATAACACTGCTAGATATAATAACTTGTATATTGCACTTACTTTTATGCATGCTAACAAATTCTTTATCATTTCAAATATTTTCTTTGTTCATGATGAGTCGATTATCTTTGTTGTTCTTTTTTCTTTAATATTTTACTGATTTTTATCATTAGACATTTACTCATTCATGTATATAATTGGTGTATTCAATATGCATTGATAGTTGATTGAGCTATGGGGCTTGGATCCACAGTCAATTAGGCTAGGGAGGGCGGGAGGGCGGGGGGGGGGGGG
>NC_044918.1:23129823-23190563 GCF_003576645.1 Ipomoea triloba | reverse complement strand
GGGGGGGGGGGGGGGGGGGGGGGGGGGGGGGGGGGGGGGGGGGGGGGGGGGGGGGGGGGGGGGGGGGGGGGGGGGGGGGGGGGGGGGGGGGGGGGGGGGGGGGGGGGGGGGGGGGGGGGGGGGGGGGGGGGGGGGGGGGGGGGGGGGGATCTTGGGGGTTAATTAGGTATGGGAATTGATCGGAACCTAGCGTCAATTGGATCCACTAGGAGGCAATGATTTTGAGGCCTAAATTGAGTTGAGAAATAAAGTTGGGGGTTCAGAGTGCAAAGACCGAAGGGATGGGGTGTAAAGTGGGGGATGGGAAAAAGTTTGGGGCCAAAGTATGATAACATGTAAGTACAGGGTGCTATAGCGCAAAGCTTGGGATAGGGGAATCCATGGTAGTGGCGGTGGCGGGTGATTGCCTGCTCCATGGCTGCAAAAGGAAAATGACTTCCCCCAAAAAAAAATGGGAAGTCATTTTCCAGAAAATCCCCTCTATTTTCCATTAACCACACCCCTATTTTCCATTGGCTTCCATTTTCCCCCTCTTGCCAAACACAGAAAACTCGGAAAATGATTTTCATAAATAATTTTTCGGGTATCCAAATGCACCTTTATTTAAACATCTTGTAGCCTATTTACTATTTAAATTTTTTTAGGTCCTATTAATTCAATATTATTTTCAAAGTCGAACCTGATATTAAACTGATTTTATGGTGGACCCAATCCATTAAAAATCATAAATAGTAATATACATATTTTGTCTAAGATCACATGCAATCATTTTATGAAATCAAATGAAAATTAATATTAAAAAAACATGTTGTGTTTGGAAATGAATAATAAGAAGTATATAAGTGTTGTAAATATTAATGGTGACCATTATTTTATAATGTTTATAACAGTCATTGCATTATTATTACCATTAAGTTTTTAGTTACATTTGTACATTATATATATGTTGTCCCCTTTTGTACTGCAACCTGCAGATGTTGTTGTGAATAGAAAAGTTACAGCCATCACATATGTCTCTTTGTCTCTTTTTTCATTCTCTGCACTATGTATGATAATTCGTTTCGTTGAAGAACGCTAAGAGCTAAAGGAAATAATTACAACACTTTATTAGCACGCTCTTTAGGCGAAAGAGAGAGGTGAAGCATTCATTCAAGAATTCAATTTTCAGATTTATCAGACATGCAATCAACAAGTAAGATTTACCTACTATTTATTTTTGCATTCGGAATTACATGTAAATTAAACATTATGATTTACAGTGCTATTAATAATTTACAATTAGTATGAGAATCAATATACTCTTTGCCTGGTGAATATGCATACATATGTTTATGCCCGTATGCCTTGCTATTTTACAGTAAGTAAGTAAGTAAGTGTGTGTGTGTGTGTGTGTGTAGGGTATTCCAAAATGATCACTTGTTTAGGTAAGATAGTGAGATCAGATCTTGTGCATCCATGCAATATTTTTTAATGGTCTAGATTGATTGACACACACACTCCGTTCGCACACACTTCAACTGGAATCTTAATCAATCTAGATCATTAAAATATTTTGAGATCAAATCTTGTACATCAATCTAAAAAATTTTAATGGTCTAGATTGTTTGACACACTCACTTCGTTCACAAACATTTGATCACCGTTCGCACACACTTAATCACGGTTTGAACACATTTAACCACTGTTTGCACACATTTAATCACCGTTCGCACACACTTAATCACCGTTCGCACACATTTTATCATCGTTCGCACACACTTCAACTTAGAATCTTAAATCAATCTAGACCATTAAATTATTACATGGATGCACAAGATCTGATCTCACGATCTTACCTAAACAAGTGATCCCATATGATCTTAACTCTATATACTCTATAGTCGCATCTCTCTAGTCCTCCAAAAAACTTTTAGCTCTTTTATCAAGATGCTTGCAGATTGAACCGTGGAATTATTCCAGACCTTTTCATTTCTTTGTTTCCAGATCTCCCGGCACATTACCACCAATATATTGTATTGCTCTTTGTCCATAGAGGGAATCAGTTGGTTAATCCAATCAGAGAAAGACATCCCTTGAGAAACCAACATTTGCACTCCCAACAATGTCCAACACTCTTTAGCAAAAGTACACTCAACAAAAGGTTGATGGTAGACTCTTTACTACTATCACAAGGGAGCACCCTTCATCACAATCAACTTTTCTCATACGGAGGCAATCTTTCGTAGGGAGGCAATTATCATAAATTGCCAAAAGAAACTTTTTTACCTTAAGGGGAATATTTAACTGCCAAGCTGTTGCCCACTTTTGCATATTCTCTTGTTGAAGTTCACCCCTAATTGCCTTATAGCAGTTTTTCATAGTGAATAGGCCATCTTCATCAGCTGCCCAAATGAGCTTGTCTTGAAATTGTTGCCTTGCTAGGGGAATATTCAATATGAGTTCAACATCCCTTTGAGAGAACATAACCCTGATTGTATCCTCATCCAAGTTTTTCTCATTTGAGTGAATAAGATTTGCAACTCTTGCATTTTTTATTAGAGGGTACGGATAAGAAACTGATAACGTTAAATACGGCGATACGAAGCTAAAGCGGGTAAATACGATCTCTTATTATTTAAAAGGATCAAAGCCCCAAAATACAATACGTAAGGGCTCGAAGGGCTTGGCGGGTCGGCAGTGGGCTTTCCTACTGTTCGAGCACTCTTCAAGGCTTAGTGTAGAATTCAGCCTAAAGATCCCTCTCTCTCCTCATTAATGCGGTATTTATAAGAGGGAAAAGTAGCGACCTCCGGGGCTCCGGCATGGCGAGCACGTGGCGCGCATGCGTCTACCTCACTCATTGCCCAGGCGGGAAGGAGCACGTGGCGGCCCCGACAGGACCATTGTCAATCAACCAAGGTCACGTCCGTTCTGAGGCGGTCGGACCGACGACCGGTCGGGCCGAGTGGCCGACCGGCTGAACACAAGAGGACTATCCGAGTAACCGACCAGTGTGAGTGAGTATTAACACTATCAGAAACCACCTTTGGCATTTTCCATTAGAGGAGATAGGACCCATAATTCCTGAACGTGGCCCTCGGCAAGGGGACCCCCTTTCCACTTATCTGTTTTTCTTAATTGCAGAAAGATTCGGTGCGATGCTCTCAAGTTATGAAAGGAATGACAAGCTTCATAGTATCCTTATAGCTAGGAATTGTATCCTCCTCTCTTCTTTTCTCATTTGAGTAACTATTACCAACCAACTTTTCTCATTGCTCATCCTACCTTCTGCAGTTGTATTTTCTATTAGATGGTACGGGTAAGAAACCACCTTCGACAATAGCATTTGAGTAATTGTATCCTCATTCCAGCTTTTTTCATTTGAGTAATTGTTACCCATCATTTATCGTAGAAGTTTGATCAAATTAAACAACAAAAATTAAATATGATTAATCAACTATTCTCTAAACACTTCTTTTATGTATCATATGCAATAGCATAGAGCATCTAAAATCTAAAATAATACTTTGTGACTTTTAAAAAATAATTAAATAATTATACACACAATCTAACAAAAAGTGGAAAAATCTTGTCAGGACAAGATTGTTTCTCAATTTGGCTGGTTGCCCGTGACAACCGCCTCAAATTTGAACGTAATTTTCTTAGTAACGATTCACGATATCTGCCTTCTCCTCCCTCTGTCCCCTTTCACGAAGCCCTAATTCCCTAAAACCCTTCACAAGCCTCACCCCTGTCCCCTCCAGCGTTACAGGTGAGAGCATATTTGCTGATAAGCTTAGCTTTTATTCCATTTTTTTCCTCTTTCTCATATATTTGATCTGATGTTGTTATGAATGTTTCTTCTTCCTTCTGTATTTCATTTTGTCAAAGCTCTCAATTTTCATAAAATTTTGTGTTCGGGTTTAGGGTTTTCTCGCACCCCACTATCGGTTCAACCTCGGACTCTTGTAAAAAATGCAGCCGCAACCTACCCCGTCTCTCAACTCTGTTCCTCAGCTTCCGCTTAATACTGTCACCACTGAGCAGATTCAAAAGGTATTACTTTTTTTTTTTTTTTTTTTTTTTTTTTTTTTTTTCTCTACCGTCAGAGGCTGTAGAATTTATATATCGATCTAATATGTGCTTAAATTTTTTGTCCTTTCTGAAGCAAAACTGAGTAACTGAAATGAAAATTTCACATTTCCTTCTTATCAATAAGAAGCAATGTCATGATGTTATTTTTTGGAGAAAAGAAATTCGATTTAGAGTATGTAAATTGATAGCAAAATGCTTCTACTAGTTTTCTATAAATAATGTATCATATAATGTCTTTAAGACCTGTGTGGTTACCCTCTACATTTATTGGATACTTAATACTCATTAATTATTCAACCCTACTATATACACAAATTCTTCACATGTTCTTGATTGATTTGTTACTAATTTTCTGCATTACTTTGTTCCTTTCTTTGTTTTATATAAAAATGAAAAGGAAATTCTGCGCCCTTTGAATTTCCGTCTTGATTTCTTTGGAATTATTGGAAATATGCTAGCATATTGAGTAGAAAATGATTTTATTGTTAAATACATTGATGCCCTGTTACTGATGCAGTGTTTGGATGATAACAAAAATCTGATTTTGGCAATACTAGAAAATCAAAACCTTGGGAAACTTGCTGAATGTGCACAGTAAGTTGATGATATTTCACTATGAAGATTTTATTCTATTATAGCATTTAATATTCCTGTTGCAATTTGTGTTTCTATGTGGAAAATTTTCCCTATTATAGTATTATGGTTTTTAATAGTTTATGTACAAAGAAAATTTAGGTGATTGTTACAATGTTACCTAAATGAAATGTGTTGAGAGTTTGATGTCACCATATATCTAATATTTGGGTTCAAACTGGCTGTAAGAAATTTTCTATCGGTTTGCTGAAGTATGGATCTTGTATTTTAAAACCTTTCATTATTGAGGTTTCGATAAATTTTTCTCTTTTTTCAATACATCACATTAGTGTTGCGCTTTCTATCATGAAAATGAGTTTAGAGTTCTTAGATTACATTTGGGGAAAACCGATTTTCTTTTATTAATTCTAACCCTCAAATCCTTTTCATCCAGAAACCATTGCAATGAAAAGTTGGTTTAAGTAACAAATGGTCATCATACTATTGCAAAAATTTCATTGAAGTCCTTATACTATTTAATTGATCAATTTAATCCTTGGACTATTAAAAAAATTAACAATCAAGAACAAATTAAAATTCTTACAATTAACACCCTTAACTTTTGATTATGTGTTGCTCTCTTGCCTTACCAACTGATTTCCCAAACAAATTTAATTAACATAGCTAATTCATCAACGGGAACGACCTGCTGGATTGCCATTCAATTGTGAACCCTAGATGGATACTTTTTACTGTTGTTCAGCCATCTACTGGCCTTTGAAAGGTGAACCAGATGCAAAGACGCACTTTTCTGTCAAAGATTATCTAACACCAGCTTAACAGCTGCGTGCCACTTTAAATTCTCTATAATGCTTGTCCAGACACTGCTGATTATCGATTGGAATATGGCTCAATCTGTATGCCACTTCCATCAAATTACAGATTGAAAATTTCCCTACAAGGAAAGTCAGTGTTTCCTCCTCCATCTTCATCTTCCATCATAAGCAATAGATAAAGCTTTGTCCACTGTTTGTTTTAAGCCCAGTTGCTGCTCTATTCAGCCATCAGGCATCTCATGGGGTTTAGATGGATTGCATTAGTATTTTATGCTTGCATGTGGGTGTGTGTTAGGGGTAAGCAAGGATCCATCAAATTTGCTCCCATCCAATCCGTATCCACCTAATGTGGATGAAGTGTGGATTCACTTAGTGGAAAACTGGAAATCCATCACTAGTGGATTGGATGCGGATGTGCTTCTCAAAATTCATTATATCCAATCCGCAACCAAAACAATGTAGTTACACACACTGACACACACATAGAGCCTAGTAGCAAACTACTGGGTGCCCTATGGCAAGTGCTACCCAGATCTAAAATTATAATTCAATTTTTATTTTTATTTTTTCTACACTTAGCCTAGGGTTTTAGGTCTCTCTTTCTCAATTGTCGTTTTTGAATTTTGACTTTTCGCCTTCTTCTCTCTTCAAGTCAAATTTGTTCTTCACGGTATCACAATCACAAGCTCAATAAACACTACTTCAAGTAAGATTTAAAATCCCCATCCAATTTGCCAATCTGCCATTTGCGTATCGGATTGGATTGTATCCACACCCCTAGCGGATGCGTATGGAATTTTTCAAATCCACCTTTAGTGGATTGGATGTGGATTCACCCCAAATCCTCTAATTTGTTCCACGCTCACCCCTAATGTGTGTATTCATAGATAATCTTTGTAGGTAGGTTTAGGCCCTGTTTGGTAAATAATCAGCCTATCAGCCAATTTTGGCTTATTTGACCACTATTAGTTGTTTGGTTAATAAGCTTTTTGTAACTCCAAAATGCTAAAATTTAAAAGGCTATTCAAAGCAGCCTTTTCAATTAGCTTTTTGAGAAAAGAAATTATACCAAACAGCTATCAGCTAATAGCTAATCTATCAAACAACTTTCTACAATCAGCTAATGTTATCAACAAATCATACTTTCTAACCCAAACAGCCAACTCAATCAGCTAACAGCCATTTACCAAACAGGGCCTTAGTGTTGCTACCTCGTATTTTTCTCTTTGTTTCAAGGTTTTTGTATTAAGTGATTTGCAATTTTCTTTCCCGTAGGTTTTTGAACACAATGGTACTTTTTCTCAGTTAAACCTATTTGGTTGCTGGATAAACCAAAAATCATACTACTGCTGCTTCAATTTTTTTAAATAAAAAAAATCATAATATTATTTTCTTGTGCTAACTTCTAGATTTTGATTATATTGCTTTCTTCCTATTTAGGTTTAAATGAAGGTTTAAGATAAATAAATAAATGAACTGAATAACCTAGCCAACAGCTTCTGCCCCCGTTGCATAGCGCCATCACTAGGTTTTCAGATGTGGAGATGTAACATCCTCATAGGTCTGGGCTATTGTAACATGGGGAAGATTTAGGCAACAGATTTTTGGGTTTGTTTTAATTGGGAAGTGAGTTGGCAATCCGGTATGCTACAAGTTAGTGAAGTTAACAGAGGTTACATTTGTCCTTGATTGCCATATTTCTAATAATACAAGGATTAAATTGATCAATTTAATTGTATAGGGACTAAAATGAACATTTTATAATAGTATAAGGACTAATTGCTTACTTAAACCTGAAAAGTTCAGGTGCAAGTTTGGAATTGGATGTCTAGAGCAACAAGTGAGAATTGAAGCCTCAGTTTCACAGTAATATGTATGAAACATTAGTGCTAGTTTCATATGCTGAATCCACTGTTGTAAAACTCTGCCTAGGCAGCCGCCTACACCCTAGACTGAAATGGAAAAAGGCAAAAGTTGCCATTTTAGGCGGTTGCCTGACCAGTTTCCCTACTCGATCTACAAGCCGTACAACAAATAAAAAATCAAGCCACAAATAAAAATCATGGCACCAAATCACAAAATCAAAGTCATGGAGTCACCTACTCGCCCTTCATCCCCTTTTGCCGGCCAGCCAATCAACAGGTGACGCTGAGATGTCATTGACAGCCGATTGTCAGCAACTGTGATGATGCTGAGATGTGGAAGCCATTGACAATCGGTGACGACGCTGAGTTGCTGCTCACCAGACGCCATCTACAGCCAAGCACCATAGTCCAAGTTGCCAGAGGTTTCTTTTTGGTTTTGACTCTTCCCATTTTCCTTTTGATTTTTGAAATTAAATGTAAACCCCAGGCACTTGGGCTTTTACTTTTCCACTTTTCTTTTTGGGCTTGGTTTTAGTTTTACACTAGGGCTTTATCTTTGCAGTCCCTGGTCTTCTTTTCAAGTTTGGGCTAGGTGTCTGCCTAGTTGGCGCATAGGTGTCCTAAGCACTAAGCACCTATCAACCGCCCAATGAGCACCTAGCACTTTCTACAACATTGGCTGAACCTGAATAGATAGTCTTATTGCTAACAGAGTATAAAATGACAGTATATTACCTTCTTTCATCATATTTGTCCTAATTTCCTATCTACTCTTGGTGGGTTCCAAATGAAGTTATTAGTGAATAATGATTTTAAGTTTTTAATCATTAATATTGTTTGATATTTGTATTAGTATGTTATAGTTTGGATTGATATACCATAGATATGAACATAATAATGACATAATTTTGGTGAAATTTAGAGGAGATACTTTTCAGTTATAGTGATCATCATATCTAATTTTGTATTGAGTTGCTAATGCAAAGTTTGAGAATGATCTTGGTGCACTGCACAATGGTTGACATTATAGGTATCAAGCCATTCTTCAGAAGAATCTGATGTATTTAGCTGCAATTGCTGATGCTCAACAACCACAAGGATCGGCAAACTCCTCACAGGTGGTTTAAATGTGATGATTTAAATTGAATTGTTTGGTGTGCAATTGCTCCTTTTTTCCTGATAATAGTGTAGTTTCAGCAGGCTCCAAGTTCTGTTCCTCAACAAGGGAATCAGATGCAGCCAACTCAAGCCACTGCACTCCCACAGCAACAAGTCGCTGTTCCGAAGTTGCCCTTCCAGCTTAACGGTGGTTTCCCATCTCAGGAGCAACAGCAGCAGCTGCTCCAATTTCAGCAGCAGCAGCAGCAACAACAACAACAACAATTTCAAGGCCATCAGGGTTTTGGGGCTACAGTCAACAATGGCATGCATCAACTTATGCGACCTGGACTGAGCGGTGCAAGTGGTCTAGATATGCGAGGAAACAAGCAGGTTGGCTTGGAGGGTAATTCCAGTGATGGCCTAGGGAAATTGGCGCCTGGACAAGGCGGTGGCAGTGGTGGTGGAGGAGGAAGGGAATAAGCTCCTGCTGATAGACTCCTGTCCTCAAGTAGGTATTTTGATCTGTGGGTTGTGATTGTGTTGATCTCAAAACGAACATCCTCTCAAAGTATGGTGGTTTTGTATGTGTATTCAGGGCAAGGCTTCAATTGTAGGTTGTGCAGTGGATGGTTCATCTTTGCCGCACCAATTTTCAGTGTAATAGATTCTGGTGTTACTTCATCACATTAAACAATTTGGCAATGATGGATTATGCTTTCAGGAGATTTTGAAAGGATTTTTTTTTTCTTTTTTTTCTTTTTGCATTTCAGGACATGTTCGACTCTACAGAGTTGTATATATAGACATGAACTCCAATGGCCCTTTGAGTATTATTACGACCAAATGATCTGGGGATAAAATAACTAGCAAATGTCATTATAAAAACTAAGGGTGTGTTTGATTCGTACATAGGAATCGAAATTAGAATGTGTATTAAATATTTGGTAATGGTAATGGGTATCGGAATCGGAATGAATATCAAATATTTGGTAATGGTAATGGGTTTAGGTGAAAGTATTTTGCATGTTTGGTAGTAGGGGGCAAATTATGCTGTCGACCTAGGTCCACCTTGCGTCTAAAACTACGTCGTTTTTGTCGTGGTTTTTTTTTTTTTTTTTTTTTTTTTTTTTTTTTTTTTTTTTTTTTTTTTTTTTTTTTTTTTTTTTTTTTTTTTTTTTTTTTTTTTTTTNTCCAAAAATGTGTGAATGTAGAGGTTTCAAAGTGTGAATGTAAAGTATAGAAATTGTGAATGTAGATTTATGATTGTGTGAATGTAGAGTTGCCCAGAAATGTGTGAATGTGGAGCTTTCAAATTGTGAATATGGAGTATAGAAATAGAATTATGCATGTGTGAATCTGTAATAGAGTTAAGAAGTTCTAGCAACTTGTAGCCCTGTAATGTGTGAATGTGGAGTTCTCAAGTTGTGAATGTGGAGTATAGGACTTGTGAATATAGAGTTTCCTGTAATGTGTGAATGTGGAGTTTACAAATTGTGAATGTAGAGTATAATGTATGTGAATATATAGTATAGTGTATGTGAATGTAGACCCAGGTCCACCTTGCAAGGTGGACCTGGGTCCACGGCATAATAACCCGTAGTAGGGTGGAATGTGAATGATTATCAATATTGCTGTTTGGTTATATATGATTCTATAATGAGAATAAAGATTTTAACAATAAAAAAATAAAAAACCAAGCTAATTTAAAGCACCAATATAAACAAAAAAAAATAAAAATAAAAATCTAAAAACACTAATCAAACTTAAAAATTAAATTACCAATAAAATTTGAAGCACTAATTCAATATAAGGATAAAACATTAACATCATGCATAGCAAATTCAAGTATCTTGTTCTTATTTAGTTTCAACATAATGAAAACTAATTCTATGAACTACTAAAATCATACTAAAGCAGTAATAAAGAACCATCCATTTTAAACTTATCTTCCTCCACAAAGTAGCAAAATCACCCGCAGCAACAAAAATCCAAAATATCAACGAACTTTAACTTTGTACCCACTAATGGGTTAGAAGCTGAGCCATGCATAGAAGATGGATACAATAATGAAAAAATATACTGCCTAGTGCATAAGAATCCTTTAACAAGATGGTTGCAGCACGAAACATCTCTGAATTAGGCAAACTAAGTGGTGAGAGTTGCTCAACCATCGTATTACTCCTTTTTCATGCATCTATTCTCTATTGTTCTCATTTGCTATAGCCGAAGCAATAGTGGCAAAATGAGTTGACATTCTTTGAAAAGCAACACTTACTTCCTTTCTCAAGCCCTCAACTTCTGCATCATGTGCAACTTGTTGAAAATAATTTATTTCTAACATTGATTGATATAATAAAGGTTGTAATTCCATAAGGTACTCACGATGATGATTAGTCGTGTATAAAGGTGGAATTACTGGGTGAAATTTCATTCCTCTCATTTTGTTAAAATTTAAGTTTATAAGGGTTAAGAGATGTATAATGGAAAATGTTATGTGTTTCATAAAAGGAGGTTTCACATTTCTAGAGAGATTTCTATTCCTAAAAGGAAGTTTTTCAAAGATGGGTTTTCATCACATCTATAAATACCGAGTAAAACTCTAGGTCTCTAGTGATAAAGTTCTTGAGTCTCTAAGTTTTCCAGTCTCCATATCACTAGGAGGTGATTAAGGTATACAGATCGGAGAGGTGAAACATTCTTGATTTATTCGGTCTAGAGATTACATCTCCAATGGAGTCAAGTAAGTTTTATCTTTACTTTAGCGTTAATTAAAAAATTCATGATCATTAGCGTTGTTTGGTTGTTTAATTTGATTTACATGCGGTTCATTGTTATTTATGCTTCCTCATTCAAGTTATAGCACATAAAGGTTGTGATTAGCATTTGATATCAGAGTCTGCTTGTAAATTGATTAATTACTAAAATTAGGGTTCATGATATTTGAGGATTTTTAATTATAAAGGTTTAATTAATTGTGGGTTTGTTGATTATCGTTGTCGAATGTTTTTGTGTTTGTTAGTAAATCATGTATGGATGTTACTAGGTCCGATCCAAACATTTTATAGGTTCAGGGTGAAATTTTTTAAAAAAAAAACCTATTTCAAGTAATCATTTTTGAACCCCTTGTTATTTTCCTTTCGTATTACAACCATTATCATAACCTTGATCCTTCACAGTAGATCAGAGCATATCAGAGCTAGGATTAGAGCATATCAAAGCAGTTAGTTGTGATTCTATTAACAAGTTAATTTCAGCAATGGTCCCCAGACTATGTTGACTTTCCAAAATTGGTACTCGTCTTTTAATATGGACGAAAAAGACACTTGACTATTAATTTTGTTCCGACATTAGTCCTTCCGTTTATAATCAGTTAGTTAGGCGTTACGTCCAGGGGTAAAAGAGTCTTTTCATTTTACTGCCTTCTTCTTCCCCATTTTTGGGTTAAGATGGGGGTAACGCAAAACCGCCCGGTGATGCCATCAACAGTGTTTTGGGGGGTAATGCACACCAAAACAGTCATTGTAGTCTCTTTAGACGTAGCACTAGTGTCATTAGAACCCAATTTTTTGATAGGCGAAGCATGATTATACGGATTTGCATCAGTTTGCTCAACTTGCTCATCAAACATATCATGATCAATAGTCACAGTTTGCTCACCAAATCTTGATTTGGGTTTCGAGTACATAGATTCTCATGTTTGTCGATTTTCTAGTGTGGCTTAGTAGGACTAGAAAGGAGTGGCTTCATGTTCTTGCTCTTCTCGTTTGCTATCACTGTCAGATTCTTGAATGTAGACACAGAAACATCATATTAGAGGCAACAAAAAAATATTTCTGTAATACTTGTTCTAAAAGGTTTGGAAAGCGGAAGACTTCGAAGACTGACAATTCCGATGATTCCGACGATATCGTTGTCTGCGTGATTTCGAAGAACCGTAGAATGGCTGTGAGGAACTGGCAAGGGAAGGTTGTGGTTGATATCCGCGAGTTCTATGTGAAAGATGGAAAAGAAATGCATTGTTTTTACTATGTGAAAGCGGAAGGTCGCCATTTACCAGCTTTGGTCGATTTGAGTATGGCTGCAAAACTGCAGAGCTCAGGCCCAAACAGTGGAGATCACGTGAAAATGGGGAAGAAGAAGGCAGTAAAATGAAAAGATCCTTTTACCCCTGGACATAACGCCTAACTAACTGATTATAAACGGAAGGACTAATGCTAGAACAAAATATGTTGAAACTCAAAAGTTGTGTCTGTAGGAATATGTCTGTTGAGTTATGTAGTGTTGTTTCTATAGGATTATACCTTTTCAGTTCGTATATATTTGTATGTTGTCTCTCTATTGAGACAAGGAAGAAATATACAACAAACTCTTTCAAATCTTTCTTCACATGGTATCAGAAGCCAAAATTAAATTTATTTTTTATTATTTTTTTTTTTGGGTGAACAGTACAAGTTACTGTTCATTCGAAAATCTTCACTCAAATTACTTGCTATTGGTGAGTTCTTTCGTCAAATCAGTGCTACCAATCCCTTCTACAGTCTCCGGCGACTAAGACCCACTCATCCCCGTCGCCGGATCCTCCTCCACGCGCCACCACGCGCCGGCACGTGAGCCCTTCTCCGGCGACATTTTCCCGCAAAATTTTCCAGTTGCAGTCGTCGGCACTTTCCGCTTCCTCCTATGCCGTCAAAATTAATTTTGGTCGCTATGTCCTCCGAGAGAATTTCTGATAATTCGGGTACTGTTTCTCCTGCCAGTAATTTACCTACCTTTTCGAGCTCTGTTTATGTGCTTAATTTGTCTGGAAGTCCGGTGATTACTTCTGAAAAATTATGTGGTTCTCAAAATTACCAATCTTGGTTGGATGCCGTTGAGTTATGGTTTATGGGCTAAGGGGTTGCTGACCACTTGCAAAATGGAGTGGATGATATACCGGAAAAAGATAAGGCAATTTGGAAAAGGTTAGATGCTCAACTGTGTAGCCTCCTGTCATATTTTGAGAATAAAATGTAAAGAAAATTGCATCTAAACTATCTATAAGGGGCACTGTTTCTTCCTCAGTAGACAATTCATGCTATCATGACCAAGTTTGTTGCAAGTTTTGCAAGTCCCCTCCTTACTTTCTTCAATAACAATCTCCGTGAATTCTTTAATGCGCGCCTACCACTCCCCTTATTCTTAGCTTTCTTTGGTGGAAGAACAGAAACCTTATAAGGAACAGAACCACAAATTGCCTCAATGATTGACCTCTTACCAACAACAGAAGAACAACCACATGGGTCTGATAAAAGCATGTTTTTATGCTCCTTAATGATCTGAGAAAACATTTGCAAATGATCCATATCAGACTGAACTATACTAATACAGCATTGAATATTTGACCAAACAGTTTTCAATAAGACCAACTTTTCATCAACACCTTCCCATTGATCAACAACAACACCATCAATATCAAAAGTTCGACCTAAAGAAGCATCCTTAGTCTACCGCTTAACTACATATCTCAATGGAATTGAATACAATTTAAGGTCTTTAAAAACTACAAAAATATGCCTACACAGCAACCTCACCCTTTCAAACATTTTGCACCCACATAAAACAGTGACCTCCGCAACATTATGAACCACATTAAAAACTCGATTACCTCCATCTTTAATATAATAATACAAAAAACCTTTATCTTCCCTAACATTTACAACTCGACAACTAAAATATGTTGCACAAATCTCAGATTGAACCTCGTAAAATATAGTAACAGTATACACTAATACACATATGCAACATGTTTCTCCATGGACAGTGGTGTCTTCAAATCTGGAATACTTGCCTCACAGTCACTATTGAGTTTATTAATAGAGTGGCATCGAATGTCAATAACATGATCAAAATGCATAAAAAATTCAACCAAATTATACTAAGGTGTAGTAAAAGAACCAAACAAGCTATTCTCACCCTCATAATGTCAAGTAGTCCTAATTAAACCATTTAGAAAAACATCCCTAAAATATACAGGAATCCAAAACCAACGAATATAAAACAATTATGCTCCACCAACCCAAATTCCTCCATAACTAAACTCCATTGATGATTGAATTCAACTGGTTCCAAAAATTGCTTCCATACAACGGAATTAAGGTTTGTCCTAAAATACGCATCTTTACTCAATGAAAGACCAACCTTATCTCCTACCTTAGACATAATATGCCAAATACAAAACCTATGCTTAGCTTCCTTTAACACAAGTAGAAATGCAACCCTCATTGTTGGGTCTTGATCAGTATCAAACATTGTTGGCTCACTGCCTATCACTTCCTTGAATTTCTTAAACAACCACACATACCACTCAATATCCTCTTTTGTCAACAACCTAGCCCCAAAAGTAATAGACTTTTTATGGTTATTAACACCAGTGAATGGTGTAAATAGCATATCATACTTGGAAAAATAAGGTTAAGTTTGTCAAATAGAACATGCACATATGGTGTAAAGATGTTGCACCTATAACGGTATATACTTCTACTATAACAAAAACACATGACCAATAACATAACAGAATATAAGAATTATGCACTAACACACCAAAAACTAGGGGTGGGCATTTTGAGCTTCGGTTTAGTTTTTTTGAGTTTCGGTTTTAAATAATTTAAACCATTCGGTTTAATATTAGAGTTCGGTTCGATTTCGGTTCATATTTAATTCGATTCAGTATTCGGTTCGATTTAAGTCTCCAAATTTCAGCGTTTCCTAATTTTTTGAACATATTATCACATTATCCATATCCAAAATCTAAACATTATATAACAAAATAGCAATTCAAAGTCCAAACATACTGCTAAGTACTAATTGTGATGTAAAGAACAATTGCAGCAAACAACAAAAGTGCAAAGTAGAGAACAAACTATAAAGAAATCAAATAAAAAATTTAAGAGAGATACCAGTGAGAATATGAATTAAATGACGAAGCAGGCATTAAGGGACTTAGATTTACTTTATTATTATTATTTTTATTGTTGTTTTTGTTGTTGTTGTTGTTGTTGTTGTTATTATTATTATTATTATTATTATTATTATCATTATTATTAAAACCTAACAAAGTTCGGTTCGGTTTTTACGAAATCATTCGATTCGGTTAAAAACCAAATCATTCGGTTTACAAGAATCCCGAACCGTTCTGTTTTGTATTACTAGTTTGGTTCAGATAAGATAAACCGAATCGAAATGCCCACCCCTATCAAAAACTAACTTGTTTGTCTGATATGTAGCATCAAATGACACAACATCACCAAAAAGGCTAAAATTCTTCCCAGAAACAGCATCTGCCCAAAAAACCTGGATAATTGATCATACTCTTAATCAACATCAAATGCAAAGAAAAGAGATGAGCATACTTATTTTTTTCTTTAAGAAATTAGTCACGGCCATCTGAGCATCAACACCAGAAGCATATGAATTTATGTCCCTTTTAATAATTCAAAATTACACACTTGTTGCACTAATATTTGAGAAACTACAAACCATCTCCTTGAACAACCGAAAACTCTGCACTGGCCCAATGTTCGGTTTTACACAATTAGCAGCGAACTTCATATGACTAACGCCAATCTTCCTATTCACCTTAAGAAATCGTCTTGAAAATAATGAGGACAATGAATGATTGTGACGCTCTTCAAACGTGTGAATACCATAAGTACCGTTCTCTGCATATCTAAAAGCAACACGAGCCCTACACCTAACCCTATTCGAAACTCTCCTCCTCTTTTTAACAGAACACTCGACACCACCATCCAATTCTGCTGCTGAAGACTTATCCATACAAAAAACATTCTTAAAACCTTCCTGACTACAAACAATATACTTCTAAACTATCACCCCATCTTTAGAATTTTTCACCGTACTATGTCGAACATCAAACCCAACAATCAATGCATACTTAATATAAAATGCAACACCAGAATCCAAATCAGGAAAAACCTTCCCTACAAAAGGTTTAATCGAACCTTCACAAACAGGGACATAATATTTTGTCAAACTAGGAGAAGTATCCAAACGATAAGAATCACATTCACCTGTGTGCCCAAGTACTTTAATTAATGCACCATTTTGTACTAAATGTATAAATGTATAACTCCTGAGAGTCTACCATAAACTATATACAAATAGATAATTAGTGCAAGTACTTAAGCCATGGTGTGCAGGTAAATGATTTATTTTATCTTAGATCACTGGTAATTATAGGAGTACTTGGCCTTGCATTTTGACAGATCTACGGTCCTTAGTTTTGTGTATTGAGAAGGATATGCTACAGAATGTTAATCTTGATGCAATTATCGATGATTTTGCATCTAGTAAAGCACGTAAAAAAAAATTTGTCATGATTATTTTGTTTTTAAAAAATGTTGAAAATTTTCTAATAGTATTTCATGCTATTTGATATTAATTATTATTTTTTTGTATTATTAAATTTAAATCTTAATTTTTCATATAGGGTCCATTTTTTTTTAATTTCGCCCAGGGCCTCTAAAATGTTTGAACCGGCCCTGCCCGAATCTAAGTGCTATTGTTGTCAACTGTCCACTATTTGTCTCTTTTTAAGGTGCCAAAATACCCATATGACAATATAATTTATTATAATATTTAATTTCAATATGGTGCTATTGGTGGTAGTTGTGGTGGTGTTGGTGGTAGTGATGGTGGTGGTGGTGGTAGTGTGGTAGTGGTGACGGTGTGATAGTGGTGTTGGTGTTGGTGGTGGTGTGGAAGTGGTGGTAGTGCGTGGTGGTAGTGGATGGTGGTGTGGTTGTGGTGTTGGTGGTGTGGTTGTGGTGTTGGTGGTGGTACGGTGATGGTGGCGGTAATAATAGTAATAATAATGTGGAAACTAACTTAAAAAATAAGAGATGAAAGAGATAGAAAATAAAAAAGTTCAAAAAATTTCTTCCCACTAAAAAATTAGGAAGACATTTTCAGCCAAATTAAGTATTTTTCCTTGAGTACTGAAACACTGAAAAATCTGGAGAAAATGATTTGTGTTTCCAAATTGACCCTTTATAAAAGTGTACGTGTCACATGCATTGATTTAATTACCAAATTAATCAATTTTTGAGTTCGAATAAATAAATTAAATATAATTAGTAGTTACAACAAAAAAAAAAAAATACATATGCATTTTCTTTAATTTATAATTCGATATTTACAATGCCTTTATTAAAAAAAATTCATTATCAAAAAATTTAAAAAGAGATATAAAAAGAGATATAATTTACAATGCCTATATATATATATATATATATATATGGTTGGGAAAAAGGTTAACTAGCTAGCATGCAAACCTTATTCTCTCACTTTTATCTTATAATGTGATAATAAATAATAAGTTATTGTCGAGTCTCAAGAAAATGTTAACATACATGACAAAGTAATATTTTCAGTCAAACATTGTTATGTTGGTCCCGAGGGGATGGGGTACAAGTCTAGGGGGGGGGGTGAATAAACTTGTATAAGATTTTGCAAATCTTTTCGACCTCTCGTGTGTATTGAACGTAGGATGTTTAGGTCCAACACCTCACAAGATGAAGACAAAGTTTTATGCGCAGCGGAAAAGTTATCCCCTTTTAATTAGCACGAGTTTGAGTTAGTTCGGGAGGTGTGATTATATGCAGTGCAGTTCGAGAGATAGGTTAGTGAGGGATAAAAGTAGAAAGTAAATACGAGAGAGATTTTTAAGTGGTTCGGCTAACCCGCCTACGTCCACTCTTCTTCTAGAAACTCCCTAGAAGGATTGCACTAAAACTTCCCTTTTAGTACAATGTCGAGCGCTTGAGCTTTGATCACGAAGCCCGCCTCAAGCCTCAGGTTTTTCGCCCCGCTTCTTGTTACTCCACCTCTCGAGCACTTGACCTTTGATCACCAAGCCCGCGTCAAGCCTCAGGACAGATCTACGGTCCTTAGTTTTGTGTATTGAGAAGGATATGCTACAGAATGTTAATCTGATGATGCAATTATCGATGATTTTGCATCTAGTAAAGCACGTAAAAAAAAATTTGTCATGATTATTTTGTTTTTAAAAAATGTTGAAAATTTTCTAATAGTATTTCATGCTATTTGATATAATTATTATTTTTTGTATTATTAAATTTAAATCTTAATTTTTCATATAGGGTCCATTTTTTTTAATTTCGCCCAGGGCCTCTAAAATGTTTGAACCGGCCCTGCCCGAATCTAAGTGCTATTGTTGTCAACTGTCCACTATTTGTCTCTTTTTAAGGTGCCAAAATACCCATATGACAATATAAATTTATTATAATATTTAATTTCAATATGGTGCTATTGGTGGTAGTTGTGGTGGGTGGTGGTAGTGATTGGTGGTGGTGGTTAGTGTGGTAGTGGTGACGGTGTGATAGTGTGTTGGTGTTGGTGGGTGTGGAAGTGGTGGTAGTGCGTGGTGTAGTGGATGGGTGGTGGTGTGTGGTGTTGTGGGTGGTTGTGGTGTTGGTGGTGGTACGGTGATGGTGGCGGTAATAATAGTAATAATAATGTGGAAACTAACTTAAAAAATAAGAGATGAAAAGAGATAGAAAATAAAAAAGTTCAAAAAATTTCTTCCCACTAAAAATTAGGAAGACATTTTCAGCCAAATTAAGTATTTTCCTTGAGTACTGAAACACTGAAAATCTGGGAAAAATGATTTGTGTTTCCAAATTGACCCTTTATAAAAGTGTACGTGTCACATGCATTGATTTAATTACCAAATTAATCAATTTTTGAGTTCGAATAAATAAATTAAATATAATTAGTAGTTACAACAAAAAAAAAAAAATACATATGCATTTTCTTTAATTTATAATTCGATATTTACAATGCCTTTATTAAAAAAATTCATTATCAAAAAATTTAAAAAGAGATATAAAAAGAGATATAATTTACAATGCCTATATATTATAATATATATATATATGGTTGGGAAAAAGGTTAACTAGCTAGCATGCAAACCTTATTCTCTCACTTTTATCTTATAATGTGATAATAAATAATAAGTTATTGTCGAGTCTCAAGAAAATGTTAACATACATGACAAAGTAATATTTTCAGTCAAACATTGTTATGTTGGTCCCGAGGGGATGGGGTACAAGTCTAGGGGGGGGGTGAATAAACTTGTATAAGATTTTGCAAATCTTTTCGACCTCTCGTGTGTATTGAACGTAGGATGTTTAGGTCCAACACCTCACAAGATGAAGACAAAGTTTTATGCGCAGCGGAAAAGTTATCCCCTTTTAATTAGCACGAGTTTGAGTTAGTTCGGGAGGTGTGATTATATGCAGTTGTTGGTCACGATAGGGTATAAAAAATCTAAAGGGGGGGGGGGCGTGAATAGACTTTTCTAACTTTTCAAAAAAAATATTATAACACTTCAACAGAAAGAATCCAAGTGAATAGATTCAACTTGAATTGCGCAGCAGATAAATAAACGGTAAAGTGCTATAATCAAAGTTACGCAAAAATGAAGAGCTTCACAACATGCAACACGTTAGAAACGTCAGATATAACTCAAATAATGAGTATATAAAGTTTGGCTCGCATGCGGACGTGGGAACTATCAAACCCAGATCAAAAGATATAACTAGTGAATAGTTGGGTTCGTAGCATAACAACAAATATAACTTTCATAGGATGAGGTTGAGTATGCAAAAATGTTTTGCACGCAAAATTGATGTCACGTATACCAATAAAGCATATAGCAATAAATGTGTCAAAATATGCAATGCATGTGATGCTCAGATAGATAAATATGCAAGCAGATATATGAGCATATAAAGTAAATGACACAGGGATTTATAGTGGTTCGGAGGTGATGTAATCCTCCTACTCCACTTTCTCCTTCCTCCAAGAGAGATTCCACTATTTTCAATCACCCAGATACAATAGTGAATCTGTGTTCTTCTAGCACTCCTCTACTCCGAATGCACTTTCGCTACAGCAACACTTAAACCCGAACGTCTTGCACCCAGCTACGTTCACGAGCGTCTTGCACCCAGCTACGCCCTTCAACTAAGTGTTTTGCACCCAGCTACACTTAGTCTCCACAAGTGTTCTGCACAAAGCTGCACTCCTCCGAGTAATTCGCACAAAGCAATCAACCAAGTGTTTTGCACCCAGCTACACTTAGTTTCCCCCGAGTGTTTTGCACAAAGCTACACTCCTACAATTTCTTCTCAAGAAATAAAGTGTTTCTTTTCTAAGACTTGATTTCTCTCGTGTATAGCTCACTGCTTAGCACTTCCAAAACTGATATCACTTGTTGTGTATTCAGTGCTAATATTTTTCTCTGTGTCTGTTCCCTTTTCTTGTCCGTCACAGTGTTTCTTTTGAATTCCTCACGTCTCTTCCTTGTATCAAGTCTTCTTGGGTTTATATAGCTAAATTAGCTATTTGCCCGTTGTAATTCTTCAGAGCATTAAATGCTTTCAGATGGTCTTTGTCAACTTTGATGACTCCGTCAGATGAATTTGAATTTTTGCTTCTGATAATCCTCCAACGTTCTTCTACAATCACTGATATGATTTTCCTTGTAACTTGTAGCCATCCATCTTTGACTTTGGTGGTGTGAACTCTTGACTTTGTTCATAATCCATAAGTCAGGCTGCTCTGAAAATATATCCGTTCGGTGACTCTTGATTGAGCATAATTGATGCCTCTGAAAAGTATACTGACTTTTCTCATGATGATTTTCAGCTCCTTGTAGCAAGATAAATTTGAATTCACCTTCTGGAATAAAAAAAATAGACCATCCTATTTTCCTTCTTGGTTATGCCAAACTTAGCCTCAAAAATGATTTTTGTTCTTCCCCCTATTGATTTGGGTTTCACGTAAATCATGCATGGCATACTAGGTTGACCATTAAGTGTAGGTCATCCTCATCCTCCTTTCAAAAATGTACATAGTTAGCCTCATCTCCAAAATGACTTGTAGCTAAGTCATCCTCATCCTCCTTGAATTAATTCCAATAGGCTAAGTCATCCTCATCCTTATTCTTGAACTTAAATTCGGTCAAGTCATCCTCATCTCCCATCTTGATTTAATTCAAGTCATCCTCTTTTGAATTTCGGCCAAGTCAACCTCATCTCCAATCTTTAATTTTCGGCCAAGTCATCCTCTCTTTAATCTTGAGCTAGTCATCCTCATCTCCATGAATTAAAGAGGCAAGGTCATCCTTATCACCAAAAATATTTTCCTTGCATGGGTTAGCCTCTAAAATATTTTGTGAGGGAATCCATTCGAGATTGACTTCAATTTTGACTTTTAATTGCAACATCTTCATCACAAATTAATTAATTCTCTCAAAGAATTAATTCTTGCAATTCGAACCGCTGACTTGCTCCGGGATGTCTTCAAGTCTTGATCAATTTTCCAAATTCTCCTCCATTTATAAAGTGGAAGCGAATGACTTACAAGTATAAATTAAAAATTTATACTATTGTAATTTCCGCTTAACTGATTCAGCTCGTACTCGACGTAATCCTATACTAGACTCAAAATAAAATTGGGGATCTAATATTACATTTTTGGTTCATCAAAACAATTACAATATATTCCTAATGTCTCGAGAGCTTCCATGTCTCGAACTCTTCTGATGTCTCGAGACTTAGTTGATGTCTCGCAGACCCTTATTCCTCCAGTGATGTTTCATGCCTTCTTCTGATCTATCTATGAACAACTTACAACACGAAGCCTCTAAGATGTTCAAACAAGTTTACTTTAACCTTAAATATTTTCCGAGTTGAGCTCAATTACCTGGTTGTATTTCCGCTCTTAGTTTACTTGTCGAACTTACACGTATTTTCTATCTATCGAGACTTAGGGGATAATGTTTACACTTGGTATCATCAAAACCTATTACAATGTGTTCCTAACATGTTAATCGAACCAGACACATAAAATATGACGAAGGGAGTGTGTATATATATAGAGAGAGAGCGCTTTGTAGGTACTGTGCATGATTCTAAAAAGGTAGGGTACGGTGTGTTTGGTTGGTGGGTTTAGGCATAAGGAATGTGTAAGAAAATTATTGCTTGTGTTTGGTTGATAGGTTTTGTGAATGCTACTATGGGTTTGTAATACTCTATTAATGAGAAAATCCATATCCTTATTAAATAAGGGTTTCATCTCCCTTCCTCCTTTATTTCCCAACTATTAATAATCATTCTCATTCCATCCAACTACCAAACATGCTAAATACTGTCACAAAAACCCATTACCATTACCAAATATTTAATACCCATTTCGATTCCGATTCCCATATGCGAACCAAACGCACCTAAGTGTGGTCCAACAAAGCTCACCTTAGAGCCAACAACAAAAAGCTCAAAATAGAATGTTCTGAATCATGCACAGTAAATGATATGCCCATCACATTAAAATTGATTCCTTATTTCATTATTTATTAAAATTTGTATACATGTATTTTAATTATTATTATAAAATATACCTGTATGCATTAACACACTAAATTCACTACATAAATAGCATAACATTAATATTTGCTTACCGAAAATAAGTCAATATGCCATGACTTAGTAAAGAGTCAACACAATGATGGAGAATTCTACGGTGCCAATATGTTTAATTTCAATATAACTCTTGTTAACGTGGTGTGTGTGTGTGTGTATATATATATATATATATATATATAGGCCACTACTCCCGTGAGTCCACCCTCCCCCATGAGTCCGTGTGGACAATCTAGATCTGTTGATCTTGGAACTACGTATGGCTATGATTTAACACTGCTGGAAAACACTGATTTTCCGACCTCATTTCCGACCACCTAATAAATTGGTCGCAAAAATTGATTTTTTTTCATTTTTCCGTCGTAGAACTGCATGGTCGGAATGTGGTCGGAATTTCCGACCACTTATTGGTCGGAAATTTGTTCATCTCAGCCTGTTTAAAATTTTAAATTAGTCTCTTTTTTATCGACCACCATGGTGGTCGGAAATTACTTTTTATATATAATGCTATAGGGATTAGAGACTTATAATTTTAAAAAAAAAAAAGATAGGTTAAAAAAAAGCGTCGTCGCCCTGCTCCGCCTCCCCTACGATAGTCGCCGACGAGGGCTCCGCCTCCCCTGCCATAGCCGCCGACCAGGGCTCTGCCTCCCCTGCGTTTCAGCTGTTCAGCGTTTTTCCACTCCTCGCCCACCGCCGATAGGTTTTTCTTTTTATCTTATTTTTTACTTTCTTGGTTGTAATTCTAGTTTTCTATGTGTATATGTCTCCGCCTCCACCCCCTACTGACGAATTCGACGGCTGTACTAGTCTCCTTCCGCTGCAACAATGTCGGTAGGTGTTTCGTTATGCTATATTATTCTTATAGTTTTATATATGCTATATTATTCTTATAGTGATATGTATATGTGCTGTCCTCACTATTTATTTGCTTTAATTGAGAATAGAAATAGAGATTAACATCTAGAATACAAATTATTCTGAGAAAAAAATATTAAGTGGAAGAAATTGAAGTTTAAAACCTAAAGTCCTCAAAGACTCCCTAGACCATTTGGTATCTATGGGAGATATGATGGTCCTCTTTAACCTTCTGTTGTGTCACAAAATGTACTCTATGAGAGCCTATGAGGTTTCTTGTCAAAATTTGTGATTTTGCTTTGTCAACAAAGTGCACTGTATGAGAGCCTTTAAAGCTATGCTTAAGCAAAATTCTGTGTTTATCAAATGTGTTGACATTTTGCTAAAATGGTTGTAGATACTCATGTTCTAACATGTTATTTTTTCACTGAGTTTTATTTCTTGTTATCTTGCTAAAGAACTTGAACTTGTTATGAAGTATTTTTTTAATCACTATTTGCATGTGCGGGACACATGACCACAACCTCTATGCCCTGGACTACAGAAATTATTGCTGTATTTTCAAAATTCCTTGTGGTGGCAGTGTATTTGGCTCACCTGCAGTTGATGAGGTGGGTTTTTGATGGCTATATATGTTATATGCATTGTGTACCATTTGCCATGGTCAAATGTCTCTGCTGAATTAGGATGCAAGGCTGTGAACTCCTGTATTTTTTAGTGAAATTCTGTATTTTTTAGGTCTAACATGAGTTTGAATTCGAGCTCAAACTTGTCTAGATGGTTGATTGCATGTTGTCTTTTTGTAGCTATGTTCAAGTCTTATACTTGATAAATGATAAATGAAGGGGCCAACATAATCTGTGACAAGATTTCTCTAGGATAGATGCTGGTGGTCCCTGAGCACAATGATGTAGATTGTAGAGAAAACTTGACATTTATGATTGTCATTTTTGGAGCGCCTTGTGAGTTCTGATTGGTGAGCTCTGAAGTACATGAAATTCCATTTACATTAAATACTTCTAGTTTGCTTTCTTGTTACCTAGGTTCATTCCTTAATTCTTACGTCCTCCCTTCTTGTTCTCTTACAGGTTCCCGGGTTGTACATTTGAACATCTTACATTTGTACATTTGACTAAACCATGGCAACATATGCCATGCAGTTTGTCAATCTTCTGGTTCAGTAGTTCCCTATCCCAACCTTTATTTTGTAGCAAGAGAAGCAATACTGAGTTTTGAGTCCCAAAGTGTTGTTCTTTCCCTAATTGAGGAGGCTATACAAAGGTCAGTATAAACTATAAACCATAAAGAGCACAAGTCTTTTTGCACTTATCAACACCATTCCCTTTTTAAGTTTAATTCAATGCATATTATGCTATTATATCCTGATAGAGTTGTAATATCTGTCATTATGGAATTTTCATCATCATATATGGAACTTAGATAACAAATAAATAAATGAAGCATACATTTGCTTGCCACTGCTTCCTGCTTTGGATTTGAGCACATTGAAATGCTTCTTTTGAACTTTTAAGACAATTTAGCACAACATATATCATGTGTTCTGGCCATGAGTAAAATTATTCTAGATGGTTGATTGTATGTTGTCTTTTTGGAGTTATGTTCAAGTAATTGTAAGATTTCTTACTCATACATAATTGTTCTAATTGTTGTAAGTACTTAGTAAACCAACCCAGGCTAGGCTATGTTCACCTTTCCCATCTGAGTAGGCATACCTAGCTCATGTACAACTTCAATCAGTGACCAAAGAAAAACTGAAAACAAAGATGGCCATATAGTTTGGCTAGCTGTTGAATTAAGATTTTTTATTTTAACATACTAATAGTAACAAATTAACAATAAAATACTGAAACTGAGTAAAACATTGCAATCCCTATCTGTTATTTGGTTATGTGATTCTGAGTAACAATAAAGTACTGAATTTCTTTAGTTCTGTGATTCTGTTCAGGAAATTGTGACCAACTTGAAGCAAACACAACCTCAAGTGACAGAAGAAGCAGTGTGGTTGGAGGCCACTGGTGGCATGAGGAAAGGAGGGTACATTTGAGGATTTGGATTAGATACCCCACACTACTTCCCCGAAGCTATGATACACCGGAAATCAAATATTGGGCCATCAACTTCACATGCATCTTGCGAGGCTCGAATTAAGGAATTAGAGGATCAAAATCAAGTGATGCAACATCAGCAACAAGATATGCTAGAGGAAAATCGAAGTATCCGTGACATTGTCCAGAAAATGGAAGCAACACTTGCTCACTTTAGTGCAAATCTTAGTAGTCATGATCAAGATCCAAACAACAAGTGCTCCAATGACAATACACTACCCCCTCCACCTCCGATGATGATACACTATACCCCTTGATCAAGATTAGATAGTGTATTGTTTTAATGTTTTTAAAATGTGTTTTGGATGGTGAAACAATAGCTGCAAACTTAAGTAATGTTTTGACAACTGTATTTTTGATGTTGAAGTAATTGTTACACATTGGATTTAAATGATTGAATAATGTTTGATTCCCTTAAATGGTTAATATTGTGGTGTTGAATTTAAAATTGTGGTGTTGAAATTTGTATAATTATAATAGGCTAAATTCATTTGATATTTGCAGGATTTTATGTTACTAAATATTACTGACCACCACAGTGGTCGGCAATTCAAAATTTAATTTTTCTTACTAAATCTTACCGACCACCGGTGGACGGTAATTCCGACCAATTACCAACCACCCGCCATTTTCCGACCACTTTTTGGTGGTCGGAAAAATGAAGATTTCCAGCAGTGTAATGGCATTATTTTAAAAACTTTTTTGGCAAAAACTTGTGTGAGACCGTCTCACCATGAAACGGGTCGGGTCGGGTCAAGATGTAAATGTAACACTTATATGCACAAATGTCATACTTATATGGTCAAATGTAATACTAATCAGGAATAAAATTTTTGTTACTTATAAGGGTAAATGTAATACTTTTAAGGAAAATACAATACTTTTACATTTCGATTTAAAAGTATTACATTTTTCCTCAAAAGTATTATATTTGCCCTTATAAGTAAGGAGCACTTGTCAATATTACTTATTATGAAAATGTATTACTTTTTCTCTTTTAAGTAACAAAAATTGTATTCTTGATTAGTGTTATATTTGAGCATATAAGTATGACATTTGCACATATAAGTATGACATTTGCATGGTGCTTTGACCCGACCTGTCTCACGAATAAGGATCCGTAAGACGGTCTCACACAAGTGTGACCCAACTTTTTTAGTGCTGTAATTTCCAGGGTTGATTTGTAATTTTTGAATTGTTATTTATTTGGATTAAATTTAATTATAGGTGATTTGCATATTTTTAGGAGCATATCGTGCTTAACCGTGGAATTTGAATTTCAAAAATTCCATCCCATGAGATTATGAATTGTGCATCGTGAAGTTTTTATCTATGCAACTCCATGGTAGTTGCCAATTATGTAGTTTTTTTTTTTTTTTTTGAATTTGTGTGTAACTACATAAATGTGTTCCACGTTTGGTATTGTGCCACCACTCGTGTATGGCTGGCTAGGGGTTGATCTGTGCACCACTTTGTGGGCTATTGTGCAAGTTCACGAGTTTTATTGTACAACTTACATTCCTATTTTTTCATTTGTGCAACAAGTTTTGTATCATTGTTATAATTAAACAACCCGACTATGCAATAATGCAATATTGTCTTCGTAGAATATTATATGTGAAACCAGACTGTGCAACAACACAATGTTATAATAAAATGGACTCATTTGAACACTAGTCTATATATATAGAATTTAGATCCAGTGAGACCACCTTAGTTAGATGAGATCATGAGATTTAATCTTGGTCATTTATTTTTTGATTTAACGTGTTAGATTGAATGTGTGCTTTTTAACATATTTTACGCTGATGTTTAATATTGTGGGGGCAATTATGTCTTTTTGTTTATTTATTATTTTATTACCATTTTTAATTCATTGTTTCAGCAGTACCGTGTGCGTTTAGTATTTCTATTTTGTCAGCAGTTTCCTTGTGCATTTAGTAGTCCACTTCATCTCTCTCCCTTAGTCACTCTCTGTCCAGACACCATCTCTGTCGCCGTCGTGTGTGCATTCCGGGGAGAAAATTCATGACTAACTATTTCACAAGGCGGTCTAAGCGGCGTCGGGCGAATTCCTCCGGTGGTGCTCAAGGTATTTCGTTTTTCAATAGTTTTTTTTTTTTTTTTTGTTATTTCGTATATAAAGCATTTGCTAGGTTTTTTTTTGTGTCTTGGGATGGGTTTCCAGCGAGGTGTTTGGGTGGTGGGCGGCGGTGGTCGTGTGAGGCGGGGGGTTGCTGATTCCTTTTTTAATTTTTTTTTAATTTTTTTTTAAATTTTTTGGTTTTGGGCAGGGGTTTTCGGCTTTTAGTGTATGCATTTCATTTTGGACGCAGCGACGGTCGTCGGGTGTGCCGGGGGAGGGGGGTTGGGGCTTGTGATGTTTTATTTACTTAAGGGTGGTTTGGTTTTCTGGCGTAGAGGGTTGACGGGTAGCGGCCGTGGTATTGCTTCTTTATTTTTTTCTTGTTTTCCGGCACTGTGTTTTGTTTTTGGGTTTTGGGATGGGTTTTCGGCGAGGTATTTGGACGGTGGGCAGCGGTGGTCATGTGAGGCGGGGTTGTTGATTCTTTATTTTTTTTGTTTTCTGGCAATGTGCGTTTTTTTTTTTTTTGGGTTTCCGCCTTTTAGTGTATGCATTTCAACGGTGCAGAGAGTGAGCTGCACTTACCCTAAACATGGCAATTAAGTATACCTTCCACTTAATGTCATGATGTCAACCAGTGTTTATTATTCTGTTATAAATCACAAGCAAGGCCCCCTTTTTTGCAGTGAATAGTAAGCTACACTTGTTGAATTCATATTGCAGCTGATTGTATGTATAGAATAGATGCCCATAGATTCAACATTCCATACATACCCAAGGTTGGTGGGTTATTATATAGTTACGTTGTTTTTGAAGATTAGGCGATTAACACCCCTACAGTTTGATTTGAGAAAACTCAAAATTAACCATTGGTTTGAGAAAACCCAAACCCAAATTGTGAAGCCAAGGTGGATAAAACATGAAGAAACTAAAAAGAATGAATTTGCCTTGAAATGCTGTTTCTGACAAAGAAAATCAACTTGTTATTATAGATAATTGGAGCACTGTGGTTTATTATCAATCTATGGTGATATATTTATGAATACACTTTGGATTTACAATGGTCAATGGAAAAACTCAAGCTTCTTATTAGTGCAATGTGCGTTTTGTTTTTTTTTTTTTTTTTTTTTTTTTTTTTTTTTTTTTTTTTTTTTTTTTTTTTTTTTTTTTTTTTTTTTTTTGTCCTTTGATGTTGTTTTAATAAATTGATTGGTATGTTTTTCGGTATTTTTTTAATTATTAGAATGTCAGTGTTTTTTTTTCTGGCTGTGTGTGTATGTATTTTTTGTCCTCTAATGTTGTTTTAATAAATTGATTTGTATGTTTTCTAGCATTTTTTTAATTGTTAGAATGATATGTCTGTGCGTAACAATAATGGGTATGTGCGTTCAGTTGAGATTGCATTTCACTATTATTAGTTTTTGTTTCATGCGTATATGTTTATGTTGATATGAATTGACATGCTTATTCTCAATTTTGGGTTATTAATAAATTGGCGTTAGTGAGTGTTTTGTTGTTTTTTATGGTAAGCGGCGGTGTGTATGGGGATTTGTGTGTGGGGAGTGATTCGGTTATAGGGGTTGTGTGTGTGTGTTTTTTTTGTCCTTTGATGTTGTTTTAATAAATTGATTGGTATGTTTTTCGGCATTATTTTTTTTAATTATTAGAATGGTAGGTCTGTGTGTAGCAATATTTTGTATACTCTAACCACAAAAGCATAATAATATAACTTTTGCACTTTTAAAAAGTTAAAGCATAAAAATATGTTTGTTTTTTTTTTGTTGCCTTTTTTTGGGGTTGTGTGTGTGTTTTTTTATTTTGCGTGTGAATGGTAGAATAGTAGGACTCTTTGTTGTTTGTTGTTTGGGGGTATTGTTGTTTTTTTTAATGTATTAAAATTATTTATCAGTGTTGTCGTGTGTGTGGCAACGTGGTTTAATGTGTACATTAGTTGAGGGAATAAGGGTCATGTGGATCATTTTTCCACTTTGTGTGGGATAGCCTTGGCGTGTGTGCGTAGTCACCCGTCATAATATAGGGTCTGTGCACTGTAGTTTATAAGTATGTGCATACTATTCTGTGAGCGATAATGGGGTTTTCCAGTTGTCAAAAACCATAAAATATGTTTTTTTTTTTAATTTTATTTTTGGGGTTGTGCGTGTGTTTTATGGTTTTGCGTTTGAATGGTAGAATAGTAAGACTTTTGTTGTTTATTGTATGGGGGAATTTTTGTTTTTTAATGTATTAAAATTACCATTTTTAATTTAATGAGATTGTGAGATTCAATCTTGGTCATTCATTTTTTTGATTTAACGTGTCAGATTGAATGCGTGTTTTTTAACCCATTTTACGCTGATATTTAATATTGTGGGGGTTGTTATGTCTTTTTGATTGTTTTTTATTTTATTACCATTTTTAATTTAATGTTTCAGAGAATCGTGTGCGTTTGGCATTCCCATTTTGTCAGCAGTTTCCTTGTGCATTTACTAGTAATTGGGCGTTTGAGTGTTTGGTTGTTTTTTACGGTTAACCGGCGTGTTTTTTTTTTTTGTTTTTTTGTTTTTTTTTGGTTATGAAAATGGAACATTTGTACTAGAAGACAATGGTATAGTTGAACCTATTCCAGGAAGACCAGGTGTTGCAGGAGCTTTAGGAATTCCAGTAGCCATCTGAAAAGATGGGGCAGTAATCTTACTTAAAGTTGGTGTGGTAGCATTAGATTTCAAAAACTTGGGCTAGATTGCTAGGGAACAGACTGAATCATGTTACTCCTGTTCTGGTGTAGCAAAATCGGCGTTTTTTTTTTTTTTTTTTTTTTTTTGAATTGTAATGTATGGATTGGATGGGTTGACAGTGTGCATATCTACGTTACGTTGGCTTTCACTGAGTTGGCAGGCACTTGTAAATGCTAATGTTAGGAAATTGAAGTATGAGGCCCATATCTAAGTTTGCTATAATATAATATTTCAAGTCGATCATGCTAGAGAATAGGATGAAGATTATAGTCTGAGATTGATTAACATACGTAGTGTAGTACAGAAGTAATATATGAATACTAACACAAGTAAGACTCCTAACTAATGACTAACACTAGAGTCCTAACACTCCCCCTCAAGCACAAGGGTGCGAAGCGACATTGAGCTTGTCCCTCAACAGAGCAAACCGAGCACTTGCGAGAGGCTTCGTGAAGATGTCAGCCAACTAATCCTTCGTGGATATGAAATGAACCTGCAGCTCTTTCTTAGCAACCTTATCACGGACAAAGTGATAGTCAAGCTCCACGTGCTTTGTGCGAGCATGGAACACTGGATTGGCACAAAGGTAGGTGGCACCCAAATTATCACACCAGAGAGTGGGAGGCACAGCTGAGCTAAGACCAAGCTCACGAAGAAGAGAAACCAACCAAGTAACCTCAGCAGACACATCAGCCAAAGCCTTGTACTCAGCCTCAGTAGACGACCGGGCCACGGTACGCTGCTTGCGACAAGCCCACGCAACCAAATTATCACCAAAATAGACCGCAAAACCACAGGTGGACTTACGATCAGTAGTATCACTAGCCCAGTCCGAATCAGAGAAAGCATGAATCGCAATCGAGGCAGACTTACGAATATGGAGCCCATAATGTAGAGTACCTTTGACGTAGCGAAGAACACGCTTCAAAAGAGCCCAATGAGCAGTCGTCAGAGCATGCATATGCTGACACAACCGATTAACCGCGAAAGACAGATCAGGGCGAGTAACCGTGAGATACTGCAAGGCACCAGCGAGACTACGATACTGCGTAGGATCAGCATAAGGAACATCATCAACTGGAGTGTCTCGAGCCGTAGAGACCGGAGTAGCAAGAGGCTTACAATCAACCATACCAGCCCGCTTCAAAATATCCCGCATATATCGCTGTTGAGATAAGAGCATCCCGAAAGCCATAGGGACAGTCTCAATCCCAAGAAAGAATGAAGGAGAACCCATGTCCCAAATCTTGAACTCAGTCGCCAACCGAGACACAACAGCAGACACACGAGAGGAATCAGAACCCATGATCAGGATATCATCCACATAGACAAGCAGGTAAACATGAACCGAATCACGAGAATAAATAAATAAGGATACGTCAGTCTGCGACGGAGTAAAACCAACTGAAACCAAGAAAGCATGCAACCGAGTAAACCACGCCCGTGGAGCCTGCTTGAGGCCATACAAAGAACGCTGCAACAAACACACATGATCAGGCGCAGACTTGTCCTCATACCCCGGGGGCTGACGCATATAAACTGTCTCAGCCAGAGCCCCATTGAGAAATGCGTTATGAACATCCAACTGACGAACACACCAGTCTCGAGAAACAGCCAAAGAAAGCAAGAGCCGAACAGTCGTCGGTTTAACTATAGGACTAAACGTTTCAAAAAAGTCCTGGCCAGCCACCTGGTTAAACCCCTTCGCAACCAGACGCGCCTTGTGACGTTCAACTGTGCCATCAGCCTTCCTCTTCGTCCTGAACACCCATTTACACCCTACGACATTCATACCGGGCGTAATAGGAACCAATTTCCAAGTCTGATTGTGGAGTAGCGCATTGAATTCAAGATCCATGGCAGCACGCCACTCTGGAAACAACACGGCCTGCGAATAACACGTGGGCTCAGGAACACTAACCTGAGCAGCCAAGGCAAAAAACTGATCACCAGGTTGAGACTGACTCCGCAAAGCCATTCCATGAGAACGAACAGTAGGCCGTGCCTGGCGACGAGAACGAACAGGCTGCCGAGAAGGAACCACAGCTACCTCATGGTCATCAGTCACTGTGCGAGAGCTCGAAGCCCGGGTGTCCAGGTCGGGATCAGGAGCAGGAACGGCAGACACAGGAGATGAGTCCGAAACACGAACACCACCCGCACCCCATGGCAGATCTGGAGAAGAAGAACGAACACCCTGCACAGAAACAGAGGAGACAAACGGATAAACGGCTTCATCAAACCGCACATGACGGCAGATGAAGAACTTATTAGTAGCAAGGTCCAAACAGCGGTAGCCACGGAAGGAAGGTGGATAGCCCAGAAAAACACATGGTGCAGACCGAAACTGTAACTTATTGCGATTATAAGGACGTAACAACGGGAAACAGAGACAACCGAAGACACGGAGAAAAGAATAGGACGGAGATGAACGATGCAGCCGAAAGTGCGGGCTATCACCATTCAAGACAGAAGTAGGTAGTTTGTTAATAAGATGGACGGCAGTTTCAAACGCATAATCCCAGAAACGACTAGGAACAGAGGCCTGAGCCATTAGAGCGAGCCCAGTTTCCACTATATGCCGATGACGGCGTTTACCCGACCATTTTGCTCATGGGTATAAGCACAGGACTGCCTGTGATTAATCCCAAGAGAGAAACTTATCGTGCAATTTTTTATACTCTCCCCCTAGATCAGATTGTATAGAAATAATCTTGCGATTATAAGACCGTTCAACAAGAGAGCGAAATTGATCAAAAATAGCATAAATGTCTGTTTTTGCACGCATAGGGAAAAACCAAATATACCGAGTGTAATCGTCAACAAATAACACAAAATATCGAAAACCATTACACGAAAGCAACGGGGCAGGCCCCCAAATATCTGTATAGACTAATTCTAAAACATGAGTAGTAGTAGTTTCAACGCGAGCTAAAGAAAAACGGGATGACTTTCCCAACTGACAAGCAGAACATAACCTAGAGCTAACAGTAGAATTAAGTGAACAAGACTTCAAAACTTGACGTAAGACACGACTGTGAGGATGCCCAAGCCGATTATGCCAAAGAGTAGACGAACCACGAGCGGCAATAAGCGCAGCAGGACTCGACTGAGAAACTGGCCACGAGTATAAATCGCCCGAAGCCGGACCTCTAAACAGAACCTCCTTGGTCGAAAGGTCCTTCACAAGAAAAAAATTAGGATGAAACTCAAAGAAGACACTATTTTCGTTAGCAAATTTTTGAACAGATAAAAGTGAAGCAGATAAACCAGGAACAAGTAAAACCTCAGACAAACTAAAAGAACGACGAGGAGTAACAACCGCAGAAAAACCAGTACTAATAATAGGTAAACCGTTACCGTTGCCAACCCGAAGGGTGTCCGTGCCACTGTAGCCAGCCGAAGAAGAAAGCATAGAAGGGTCCGGGGTAGCATGATTGGAAGCACCCGTGTCTGGGAACCATTGCTGAGAGCCAACGGACTCAACCTCATCACCAGCACCATAATAGACCATATGAGCCTGGGGCGCACGATCATGTCCAGTGGAGTAGCGACGGAAGCAGTTCAATGCCGTGTGACCACCACCGCCGTAGATTTGGCACCGGACACCCGAACGACCACGCTGACCGCCGCGGCCACGGCCCCTCTATCGCCCACGACCGCGCTGCTGCGAAGCACCGAACCTGCCACCTCCGCCTCGCCTGGCAGCCATAGCCACCGGAGCCCCTGGTTCAACAACATCCTCCGCGCAGATAAATTCCTGCGAAACCAGATAATCGGAAAGCTCACCGAGAGTCACCGGAGCTCCGCGCGTCAAAGGCGCCACCAGCGGCCGAAACTCCGGGCGAAGTCCGCAGAACACGTAAAGATTCTGATCGTCGAGGGTGACCGGACGTCCAACCAGTGCCAAGTCCTCCACCAGCACCCGCGCTCGCCCGAGATAATCCGCGACCGAAGAATCACCTTGTCGCAAACCCTGCAACTGGCCGAGGAGACGCAGCGTGCGTGCGCGGGTCGCCGATCCAAGTGCCTGCTCGATCGACGTCCAGAGATGGCGGGAGGTGACTCGCCCGATCGCCAAGTGCATCGTCTCTTCCGACATGGAAGAGATGAGCAGTGACAGCACTGCTTGGTCTTGACGCAGCCAGGCCGCACGACGCTCGGCGATGTTCGCCGATTCAGGAGCAGCGGCGGAAAGAACACCATCAGCAGCAACCGTCGGCGGCAATGGAAGGGGAGGACAGACAGAAGTGCCATCAACGTAGGGAAGAAGCCCCTGACCACGCAAAAACGGCACCATCTGTGTGCGCCAAAATAGGTAGTTATGGGAGGTCAATTTGAGCGACACAAAGTGATGTGCGGACGAAAGGGTGGTATGCGGTAGATATGGTAGTCACGGAAACAGTCCGTTCGGAGGATTCCCCGACAGAGCCGTCATTAGATCCGACCTGAACCATGCCTTAACCTGACGATGATACCAGATGAAGATTATAGTCTGAGATTGATTAACATACGTAGTGTAGTACAGAAGTAATATATGAATACTAACACAAGTAAGACTCCTAACTAATGACTAACACTAGAGTCCTAACAAATAGAACAATATATAATAATCCAATCAAATCATCAAAAATAAAAGTGCGTTTAGATGATTTAAAATTCCTTTTTAGTGTCCGAATTTAAGATTCAATATTGTATTTCAAGTACATTGACTGCACTACGGGGTTTGTATACATAGAAGCTAGGAACAATGAGAACGGGTGGCACTTCCATTTGGGGATGTCGGGTCGGGTTTGGGCTGATGTGCCTCCTGGTACTGTTCAAGTTGGTTGTGTTTGGGTTGGTTACGCAAACTGTGATTTTCTTTGTTTTCAAGTCCTACCACCATGAAAACATTGACAAGTCAACGCTGTCGGATCATCTTGAAGTATCTAAATGATAATAATCACATTCACCTGTGTGTCCAAGTATTTTAAATTAATGCACCATTATGTACTAAATGTATAAATGTACAACTCATGAGATTCTACCATAAACTATATACGAATAGATAATTAGTAGCAATATGACTGAAGGCACTATGGCGGTTTCAGCCAGCAAGGCGTTTTAAGCCAGGGCCAGAGAACTAGTATTCCTCCCCAAGAAACTTCCCTAAATCTTGTGTTCTCATATTTAAAGTAAAATCGTTTGGTTGATCTATAAGAATGTAGAATCACCTAAGGATAAGGCTTTAAATAGGGTAAAACTATGAAGAGTTTTATGTACTTTATGTGCTTTAAGATCCTTTAACAAGAATCGCGTATGGAGTATTGACTGAAAGAGTAATAATATGCATAATCTATTCTTAATAAGCACTAAATTCACCTAAAAGGCACTAAATCATGCATAATAAGCATACAATTCACACCTAAAAGGCTCTAAATTCAGTCTTAATGAACATGCTTTTCTAGAGGCATAATTATAACAGTCAAAATAATTAATGCAGTAAAGACATATATATAGCATGCTCAGATTATGCAAATTACTAACTCATACTCCATAACCAAATATTAAATTCTAACACTTAATACAATTTAACTGAAAAAAAATTCAATATTAAAATTAAAATTCGAACAAATTGAAAACTTGATAATTTGTTCAAAATTGAATAATAATTTTGATATTGACTTCAATTAAACATTCAAATTGCAACACTTTTTGTTTTTAGTACTACTGACTATTTTCTCAACCTAGTAAAGTACAAAAAGTCAACAGTCGCTTTCATTGATGCTCGAACCACTCCCATCATCCATGTGAGAATATTAACCGGGATACCAGATGCCACTAGACCACAAGGTCTTTGGCAACACTTAATGCAATTTAAATCAAAATTCAATATTAAAATTAAAAGTCAAACAAATTTAAAACTTAATAATTTGTTCAAAATTGAATAATAATTTTAATATTGACTTTATACAAAATTCAATTGGATAATTTAGGTGAAGATGTCCAAATATGATGAAGGTATTTAAAAAACTTTAGAGAGCCCAAATCAAACAAGCCTAGAATTAAATAATTTTTTTTTTAATTAGTGGAGCCCAGGCCTGGCCATATTTGGGCCAGACCCGGCCCACCTTCACATCCTCTTCAACCTAAACTAACAGCCATGGACGCAAGCAGCCAGCGCAAAGAGAAGAAACGGGCGTAGCAGTAGATTTCCATAGAATCCAACTAATTTTGGCAATTTTAATTTTTAATTTTGTTGACTTTTGATTCTTGATGCGGAAAAATTCAACAAAATTTTCAACAGTCCGAATTAATTGCAAAAATTTAAATATGTAACTTAATTGTATAATGTATACAACATATTTAAATATCACGTATATGCAATTAAAAGAACCAGGCAGAGATTATAAATCAACAAATATTGAATGATTCGGACTGCAGCAGAGTTTCGCGTAAGCGTTGTTCAGAGTCTGGTTAGTGTTTAGGAGACCTATTGAAATACAATTACAATGATGGCAGTAGTTATATATAGGGTCACAAGTCCTCTCACAGCTCATACTACATTCCTCATACACCCTAGTGAGAGGACTTGTGACCCTATATATAACCACTAGCCATCATTGTGGTTGTATTCCAATAGGTCTCTTAAACATTAACCAGACTCCTAACAACGCTTACGCGAAACTCTGCTGCAGTCCGGATCATTCAATCTTTGTTGATTAAGAGCTTAGTACGATCCTGTTATCAGTTACATGTGATATAATTATTCTAACAGTATCAGATTCCTGTATAATCTCTGGTTCTTTTAATTGCATATACGTGATATTTAAATATGTTGTATACATTATACAATTAAGTTACATATTTAAATATTTGCAATTAATTCGGACTGTTGGAAATTTTGTTGAATTTTTCCGCATCAAGAATCAAAAGTCAACAAAATTAAAAATTAAAATTGCCAAAATTAGTTGGATTCTATGGAAATCTACTGCTACGCCCGTTTCTTCTCTTTGCGCTGGCTGCTATCAGATACATATGATTTTGTAAAAGAAAAAAGAATTAAGCTCTCACTATAATCATAATTCCGACACAGTATTGTGTGCACAGTTTTTAGTACTTCAGACAACCTCTGCATCTTGACTAAGACAACACCATATATTAATACAGTACAACATATATTTTCATCAAAATTTTGTTCTAAATTATGACTTTTTCTACCCCAAAAATGGATGAACTGTAAGCTCATTGAGTGCACTATATTAAAGAGTTTGGCTATACAATGTAGTAGGCGAGAAAATTTGAGAGCACAATTCTGAATTAACTTCAGAGTGATAGGAGGTGTTCTATGGCCTTTTTAGGAACATTTAAAGCTTGGGATGCTATATGCCTCATTTGGAAGTAGCACAAGAATAGCTGAATTTAAGTAGAGAAAATGTTGAATTGAACTAATAATTTTCATATATTATTGAACTAAAATATATGGATAAAAAAAGACAGAAGAATCTAGGATTCTAGTCTAATCTAATCTAAAATCTAAACATAAAACTAGGTAACATAATCTAATCTAAGCCAACACACTAACAAGTAGCTTCAACAGCGAGCCTTCTCTTGGATTTGCTGCAGGTTGTGGTTGCGAAAAGGGCATCGGAGACATGGAGAGTGCACTTCTCCTTCCCCACACAAGCCGATTGAATCACTGGCAAGGCATTGGTGGCATCACAATGGCTTGTTTCAAAGGAGCCGCAACTGCCTTTTGGTTCACCAAAGCTAGCGAAGTTGATCTTCGAGATCTTTCTGCCTCCTCCTTGGCAAGACAACTCTAATGTGTTTCCTTCCTCTACATTGGCACATATGGTTCCTACTGTCACAGTTTGCACCCTAACTTCTTGAGGACGACCGCCCATCTCCTCGAACAAAACCAATTGGTTGTTCCCTTTACGTAGGAAGGAACGTGGAACATGGTACCATCTTTGTGAAGGTTTTCCACAACCGGCTCCACATTTTGATCTGCCATAGTTTCCACGATAGTCACATTGAGGGCAGCCATCGGCTTTGGCGAGGAAGGATGGCCAATATCTACCAATGTTACATCCATTCACCCAAGCAACTCCCTTCCCCATTCCTTTCAAATCCAACACCACAGAGTCTTCCCCCGCGGGGGTCTTAAAGAATGTCTGCAAGAAAATGATCGAGCACAAAAGTTACATACGAAGTTTATGTGTTAAGAATGAGGGGAGTAATGTTATTAACGGTATGGATTGCGTTACCTTGTACCAAATAAACATTCTGTCTGTTTGGAAGTCAGATGTGTGCCATGTTAACTTATTGCGGTCATCAAGTTCAAAAAGTCCTTTAGAAATTCCATGTAATCCAACCATATATGTCCATGTGTTTTTTGATAAATCCAGCCCTTCACCATTTGGTTCAACTATCTTAACTGGTCCAACAACTCCTTGTCCTACCTTTTCGAAAAATTCTCCATAGTTCTACCAACAAAAAAACACAATGAACAATTAGAAAAAATTTAAAAGATAAAGCATTTGATGGTTGTAAGGGAAAAACTCTTACGGGTGGTCCGACAGTTTCACTCAGTAAAGAAATTGTATTGATATCTTCTCGAATTTTCACATTTCTTTGAAATGAAAATTCAAACTTTCCGTCGTCTTGTGCCCACCGAGAACCTAGAAATAAACATATAATTAATTAATGAATAATTATTAATTACAACTAATAAATAATTCAAATTAAGAGACTTTTACCAATGTGCTTGTTGTTAAAAAAGGCATGGAGTACATGGCTTTTGGTGTTAACTTGAAGAGTAAGCTCCTGTCCTAAAATTGGACTATTCTCATCTACCTTGAAACTAAACAAAACAAACACAATTAATTAACTATCATATATATAATAAAATATAATAAAAAAATTGTGATTACTTGCAAAATATACCTTGTCATGTACCACAAGTAATCAGTAGTATCATTTGTCACAGTTTTCTGATCAAATAGTTGTTTGGCATCAAGAGCATCTATCAATACTGAGCTTTGATCTTTGTCACCAAACTTGAGATGCATAACAGTTTCAGGCCTATATGACCATTTCAATGGCCCTTCACTTAACTTCTTCACCATCACAGTTGTTTGGGCATTAACCTACAACCAAAATATCACAATGAGTTATATTAAAATTATCAGTTATTTTAGAAATGTAAACCTCAGTTTTGCAGTCAGGGAGAATTGTGACCGACCATGCCGGAGTGGTGTAATTCTTGCCTTCAAAGGTGATGGATATGTCATCTTTGTCATTTGCATTTCCTAAGAAACATACCCTTTTCCCCTTGTACTCATACACTGTTGACTGAAAAACATAATATATAATGGTGTCATTAGATTCATTAAAAATTGAAAAAAAATAAATAAATTGGAAGAATTAACAAATATAATGAATTATATATAAAACACTTACAGACATCATCCTTCCATAATCTGTGTTGGTTGCATTGCCATACAAAAGTACATCCTCCAAGGAATATAAAAGGTTATGGAGTTCCTTGAGATGCCCCCACTTTGGTTGGTTCACATTGCCTAAACCATTTCCACAATTGCATTAGTATCAAATTATCAATAGATCAGATTAAAGTCTAGTAATTAAATCGTTACCATATTCATCGAGGGGAGCATTGTAGTCATATGTTGTGGCAATGTATGGTCCACCCGATGTCCTTCCAAAATTTGTTCCACCATGGTACTAAAGATGAAAAAGTAGGTTAATCTGGGGAAGCGGAAAAGTACAAGAGTAACAAAGCTGGACACATTTTTATGCCTAACAATACATATCATTCCATACCATATAGTAGTTTTGTAGAGATCCACCATATTGGAAAAAACGAGCAACAGCAAATGCAAGATCTTCCGCAGGTCTGTGAGGGTCTCTATCACCCCAGTTCTTAAACCTTACATATTAAAGAATCAAAATTATTAGAGTAATTAAAGTTTTCAATTAATTACATAAATAAACAAAACTTCAATTAATTACATAAATAAACAAAACAAAATTAAAGTACACTAACCAGCCACTCCAGTTTTCAGTCCAAAATTTAGGGTTATTGTTCTTAGGCCAGAATTGATCACAATAAAATCCATTGCAGGTATTAATCTGCATTTTGAACCAAGGAAATTAAAATGAATATAATTATATTACTAAAAAAATATAAAATATAATTTTAAAAAATAAAATTTACCAGTCTTTGGAGCATCATCCTCTTGACACATGATCCAAGGCACTCCAATATTCAGAGAAAGAGCAAAATCCGCACACCAATTTATATATTTCTTTCCTTCTTCTCCATAGTGCGATATAATATTCCCATACTCATTTTCAATCTATTTTTAAAAAAAAATTATAATAATAAATATTTAAGTTTGAGGTGACAATTTAAAAAAAATATTATTTTAAAAAAAAAACCAAAAATGGCAACATTACCTGGGCAAGGATAATATTTCCCCCTTGACTAGCAAAAAGTTTCTCTCCTTTTACCATATCTACAATTTTCTTTGTGAAGATTCCCATCTCCCTCTGAGCAAAAATATTAATTTTCAAAAATTTGAAATGCAATAATAATAATAATAATAATAATAATAATAATAATAATAATAATAATACCTTGAATACTGCATTGTTGGTTCTGAGAGTTGTGTTTGGCATGTTGTGTAACCACACAGGAAATCCTCTGGAATTTAATAATAATAATAAGGTAAAACATTACAAGACTTTAAAACCTAAAAAAGATTTATAATGTTTATGAAGCAAATATCAAGATTGACATTATTTACCCAAAATTCCATTCTGCACAAACGTATGGACCTATTCTTAGCATAGTGTAAAGCCCTTCATTTTTTACTGCCTTGAGAAACTGTATCAAATCTTTATTCCCCGAAAAATCATACTGTAATATTAAATAAAAATTAAAAATAAATTATATGGAAACACATATTTTCAAATTAATAAAAATATTATTAAAAGATTTCAATTTCAACCTCACGGTAATTAGGCTCATGAGCATTCCAAAAAACATAAGTTTCTATAGCGTTGACACCACCCCCTCTTTTGCCTTTTTGATCAAAGAGGACCACATCTATATAAATAAACAAATTTAATTAAGATATTAACAATAGGAAACAAATATTTTTAAAAAAAAATTCAATAGAGTATATAACAAAATTAAGAAATATATACTTGAGTTGTGCTACGAGGATAGTGAATGGAACCAGAAATGATGAGTTTTCTCTGACCATTAATTTTTAAGGCGCGATTATCGTATGTAACTTGTAAAGCATCATTAAAAGGTAAATTATAAGAAAATATAGTGAGAGCTAGTGCCAAGAAACTAGTGAGAAAAGATGCCATTTTAGCAAAGAAGATTAGGAATAAGAAACGATTGGAATGAATTTTTTGTTTTAGTATTCCCCTATTTATAAGAAGGAATTGAAGTATGTTAGATAACTAAGAGATTGATAACCTTATCTAAACAATATGTACTTTTACCAAGTAAAAGTGTATTATCTTTAAAAAAAATTCAAAAATCTCACCTAAATTATCCTTATGTCAAATTTGAATAAGATTTTTAGCACAGGATTTATTTATTTTTTAAATCATTGAAAATACATCAAAAGTAATAAAGGCTTATAAAATATTAAGATTGAAATTAAAAACTGATTTTTCATATTTTCTTCCTTTTCTAAGAGTTAAAAAATTATTATTTTTCAGTTTTTTTTAAATCTATTTTGTAAGAGGTAAGGGTGTCTTATAAATAAATTATACTCCGTAGATAATATTGTCCCAGATGATATAAAATGAAAGAGGGTTAGCATAAAAATAAAAATTTAAAAATGGAAGATAAGATATAGTTTTTTTTTTTTTTTTTTGAAAACAAGATAAGATATAGTTAATGAAGGAGGATTAATAAACGCATAACAAAGGGCAAATAATAATAGGAATGCCACTGAGGCCGGGCTTAGCGTAGTTGGTTTAAAGGTCATGACCGAAGACGGCAGTGTGAGGAAAATCGCTACGAAAAAGGCCCAAAGATGATGAAAGGGTCTAAATTGAATCCCTTATGCAAGTGAGTTGATTTCCGTGGGCTTAGAATTAGTTCAGTAAAATTATGGGCACTTTTAAATAATAATAATAGGAATTTTAGGGTTTCAAAATCTTAAGTTGGAGACATGATTATATTCTTAATATATATAATAAAATAGTAGAAAAAGGGTTATTATAGTCCCACAGGGAAAGAATCAAAGAAATATATATATGCATGCATTATCTGGTACTATAGAGACAGATCGCATTTGTAGTCCAAAGACATCTATAGCGCACTGGACATACTAATACTAGAATGCATGAAAGCGGATATATATGTTCTTCATGAAGTTGAAGAGTATATTTTCATCAAAATTTAGTTCTAAATTATATGACTTTTCTAACTTTTACCCCTACAAACCACATATTTCAAAGTCTCACTAGAATTCATAGGAATAAAAAGCCAAGGGATGAATTGTAAGCTCATAGCTAGGGTGCATTTTGGCAATACTTTCTCATGAGTGAAATAGATGTTGCATGTTCTTGCTTGGAAACTTTTTATGCCATACGAAAAAGTTTCACTTGGGCTTAATCGAAAAAAAAATCTTTATTGATTTTGTCTCCTGTTCTTTTTCGTTATGAGGAGAATCAGACAAAAACAGTGGATCTCCTAGTTAAAGATTGAGATGAGTTGAATAGGTCACTGCTCCCATGAGTCCACCTTCCCCCATGAGTCTGTGTGGACAATCTAGATCTATTGATCTTGGAACTACGTATAGCTATGATTTAATGGCATTATTTTAAAAACTTTTTTAGTGCTGTAATTTCCAGGGTTGATTTGTAATTTTTGAATTGTTATTTATTTGGATTAAATTTAATTATAGGTGATTTGCATGTTTTTAGGAGCATATCATTCTTAACCGTGGAATTTGAATTTCAAAAATTCCATCCCATGAGATTATGAATTGTGCATCGTGAAGTTTTTATCTGTGCAACTCCATGGTAGTTGCCAATTATGTAGTTTTTTTTTTTTTTTGAATTTGTGTGCAACTACATAAATGTGTTCCACATTTGGTATTGTGCCACCACTCGTGTATGGCTGGCTAGGGGTTGATCTGTGCACCACTTTTTGGACTACTGTGCAACTTCAGGAACTGTGCAAGTTCACGAGTTTTATTGTGCAACTTACATTCCTATTTTTCAATCTGTGCAACAATTTTTGTATCATTGTTATAATTAAACAACCCGACTATGCAATAACGCAATATTGTCTTCGTAGAATATTATATGTGAAACCAGACTGTGCAACAACACAATGTTATAATAAAATGGACTCATTTGAACACTAGTCTATATATATATATATATATATATATATATATATATAATTGTTAGAAAGTGCACACATGACGACGATACACGTACAATGCACGCATGACTTACGCACAGTGCACGCACTATGAAATTTATGTGTTAGGACAATTAATTTTCTTTCCACATTCAGTTTTAGAATCCTCAGCCTCTGCCTCGCCACTTCGCTAGGGATTAAGATTTGAACACACACACATAGCAACATATATCTATCTATGTATCGTTGTTGACAGGTTAAAGCGGGAGGCTCTATTGATAACAAAGGGTGGGTGATTGAAACTGTTGATTATAAGGATAGTTCAGTGGTTGAAGAAGTGAGGATCAGAGGTTTCAGACTTTAACAAGGTTGAGTAGCTTGAGAAAATATATAATGAGGTCTGGATCGTATATGCTGATTTTGGTTATGTTGCTGAAACTTAAGTTGATAGATCAATCAACGTTACGTTGGCTTTCTCTGAGTTGGCAGGCACTTGTAAATGCCAATGTTAGGAAATTGAAGTATGAAGCCCGTATCTAAGTTTGCTATAATATAATATAATATTTCAAGTGGATCATGCTAGAGAATAGAACAATATATATTTTCTTTTCATTTTACTCTACATGTCCATCATCTGGCAACTGGCTAATACAGTCAGCGTTCTGGAAGATTCCTACGGGCCGGGTTTAAGGCCATGTCCAAGAGCAGACAGCTTCTAAGAGGAAACATGGTTTTGGGCGTAGTGTTCTTCCTCAAGCTTCACTTAGCTCTCTTCTTCGTAAACGTAATCTTCAAGAGGTTTGTTGTGAACGGGTGGCACTTCCATTTGGGGATGCTGGGTCGGGTCAGGTTTGGGCTGATGTGCCTCCTGGTACTGTTCAAGTTGGTTGTGTTTGGGTTGGTTACGCAAACTGTAATTTACTTTGTTTGCAAGTTGTACCACCATGAGAATATTGACAAGTCAATGCTGTCGGATCTTTGGGAGAGTATCTTCCTAAACGACATCATATTTTGTCATACTAGGAGAAGTATCCAAACGATAATAATCAGATTCACCTGTGTGTCTAAGTGTCTAAGTACTTTAAATTAATGTACCATTATGTACACTAAATGTATAAATGTACAACTCATGAGATTCTACCATAAACTATATACAAATAGATAATTAGTGTAAGTACTTAAGTCATGGTGTGCACGTAAATGATTTATTTTATCTTATACTACTGGTAATTATACAAGTACTTGGCCTTGCATTTTGACGGATCTACGGTCCTTAGTTTTTAAACACAATTAGGACCGTAGATCTGTCAAAACACAAGACCAAGAGAGAGAACCATACACCAACAACATAAAAATGATAGTAAATGGGATAATGGTCAATATATGAATAAATATTTATAACAAAAAGTAAATTTTTAAGGTTTTTCAATTAATTTGTTACTGGTATACTCCCTCCCTCGATCCCATTTTATGTGTCTGTTATGATTAACGAGGTTTAACTAAAGTTATTTTTAATTTAACTTTTCATAATATTATAAGTTTAGTTTGACCAAATAACCAAATAGTAACATGCATAAGCATATCTTACGGTTAAAAGGAAGATGTGTATGAAATAAAATATTTACCTTCGGATTACCACCAAATATCCTCTAAGGACCATTGTAGATATTGACTGAAAAAAATATTATAAATATACTCTTACGTTTTTATATTTTACATTTCAGAGCTTTTGCATTTCGTGTCATACAATTTTTTAATTATTATTTTCCCACATTCAAGTCTCCTTTTCTTATTTCCCATTAAAAGTAGCCATAAACTTGAGCAATAGGAAATTAATTTGCAACTGCATTGTAGATAACGGGTGAAAAACTTTGCAGGTTTTAAATGTCCAAAAGATGCCCATTTTACATAAAATGTCACAGCAGACATGGCCAAGACAAAAAGTGATGGGCAGAAAATCCAACAGAAAGGAAAATGATACTCCCACCACCAGAAATTGCTTCCAACCATGGGATGGGAGTAAGAATATTGCCACACTTTGCCTTCAAAGTACGAATCATCCAATTTGATTGCCCGGAAATTTGACAGCTCCACCAGTAATAGAATTCTTTAAAAAGGCCCGAACTTTGTCCTGTATGCCAAATCAAATGCCTAGTTAATCGCCATGGAGAGCTAAGCGAACATATAAAGCACAAGCAAAGTAATCATCATCAACACATCATGTTCACTGTCCCCCCATCCACCTGGGAAGATGAAGAATAAAAAAGAACAAAGGGGTTCCAGGGGGCTATAAATTTCTTATGATATATGGTATCTAAAACATTTAATCAAGAGGAAGTAAACTGGCAGATTTGGAAGGAACACTGTCCATTCACATGTGGAGAGGGAACTTACTATCTTCTAGTGCTTGATGGAAACCCAATGATCCTGACAAATAATCATTCAGCTTGTTATGATTTTAATCTATAGTTTCCTTATACCAAGCTATCTCTATAAACTTCTATTTCCCTAACAAGTCCAACATCAATACCTGTCTTGCTGTTTGCCAACTAAACTTGGGCCAGGCCCCCCTGAACCCTTTCTGGGAGAACTGGTTAAATCATTTTTATCAGAGTTAATTCCATTACTCAAAGAAAATTGTACCAAGGGTGCTGCTTTAGCTCCAGAGGCATTCAGCTCTGTCGGATTTTTAGGTTTCATTAAAATCTTCACATTTGAGATGCCTCCAGTAACATTGAAAGGAGAAGCACCATTGGAGTGCTGATTTTGCATTGCCCTAAACTGAGAAATGTTATCAGCAACTTTCTCTACCTTCCCAGAAGTGGGTTCAAGTGAGGATGTCTTCAACCTCTGTGGCTGAGCCATGGGAGTAACAGCAACAGAAGGTAATCGTGATGGATAAGATGATGTGGCTGCAGCTGCCGCAGCAACTTTAGCTGCAGCTGCTGTGGCTGCTATTATTTCTTGAGCACCTTCTCGAAGTTGAATGTAGTCTCCATCGATCACAAATAACTGAAATTTTAAAACTGGGGTTACGTACAAAGAATGGAAATTCATAGAAATCTACACATTAGAAATGTACTTACTTCAGGACGACTTGCTACAAATTCATCAAGTTTCCCATACTTCCTCTTGTAATCATGCCAATGAAGGGGAGAAAGCATTTTCCCAAGCCTATTTGGGAGCTGTATATCACATAGAGAAATCAATTACTAATACCAAATACTACCACACTATAAAGTACACCACAACCTACACGAGTAATGTGTATGTGTGTGTTTCAAGGATATGCTTGATGTAACTAACCGTTGTACTAATCCTAATTCTACCACTAGAACCAGGTGGAATTGTGCGAACTATGCAAGCCAGTAATGCTTGTTCTTCAAGTAGAGCAGGTTCTGCTGCCTTCCCAACAGCATATGCATTTTTCTGACCCACGGAAACTAATCTTTCAGGCATAGCAGCACTCTTGGTGGCATCTGTTACTTTATCATTTGAATAACTAGTCTGATCTGGAACTTCTGATGATGACTTATTTGCAGCAGAACTAACTTCTCCAGATTCTAGCTCATGATTAACCGAAGGTTTCAAATTCTTCCCCTATAATCAGTATTAATTATTGAATAAAATAAAAACCAGTCCACACATGCGTAACCATGAGGTTAATATACTTCAAAAACATTTTAAAAGCCTTAAATACAATTAGAAGAATTTCAGTTTTGATAAATTCAAATGAATCACCTGGAATTCATTGTGCCCAAGAGGATCAAGCTTCAGAGCATCATGAAATTGTGTAGAGATATGCTGCAATGCCTGCTGGGTTTGGGGACTAGGGAGGTAGTTTTCACCTACAGACTGGAGCACGTACAAAAAAAATTGGATGGATGAAGACAACAAAGCATCTAATTATAATAGGTAAAACAAAACCTATGATGGTCTGCCCACCTGCTGCCCCACTTCACTTGAAGCTCCCACAGTATCCTTTTGTTCAATTTCTGAATGAGCGACTTTCCCATTGACAGATGTTTCATACTCATAACTAGACTCTGATCTCAACAAGGTTGATTCAGTTTGAAGAGGATATTGACTGTGACTAGAGTAACTAGACATCTGCGAACCACCCTCAGATGCAACCTTAAACAAAATAGAACAGAAAATTAACCACACAAAGTAAACACACAAAAAATTCATCTGAAATTACCTGTTGGTTGGGCCACTGTTGGATAGACGGTATTGCAGGTCCAGAATGGAAGTGCCCAAGATGAGACTGAGGAATCTGTGAAGCAACAGAAGGAGGGACTCCCTGTTGATGCATTAAAAATGGATGCAGCGCAGCAATTTGACCTGGTGGAATGAAGGTTGGCATCCCAAGTAAAGATGAAGGAGCAAGTGGAACACCATGGAGATCACTCTGGCATTTAAAAGAAAATATATAGTTATGCCAGCACTTTCAAGTAAAATATAAAGTCAAAGGAAGAGTTCATAAAAAGAAGTTCTACCTGAGTTGACACATTCCCAATAGAAGTTAATGATGAAGCATTTTCGGCATTTCCATTTGGTATGTGTCCAGAGTTTCCACTAGAGGCATCATTATTACCATTCTCAGTACGTTTGTTGCCATTGTTCTGCCCATACTGAGAAGTATCTTTTGAAGATTCCTTTGAGACTTGAGAACTATCAGTCGAAGTACCATTCCTTTCTCTTGCCTCAGCCAGTTCTATTTGGAGCTGTTGCATATGCAAATGTAGGCGCTCCATCTCGCCAAACTAGAGAAAAATCTAATTATCACCAACTAGTATTAACTACTTAATAAAAAATTAAAAGAAACAAGGCCTACCAGAAGCAAATAGTTTGAAAGGGGCAGACAATGAACAGACATTGTCACAGAAGTCAATGCAATTTGAAAAATCATTCCTTAGAATAAACCTATCAACTCTAAGTCATTCAAAATAAAATAAAATAAAGCTAAACAACCTGTCTCTGACAACCAAGCCAAAGCTGATTATATTGTTCAGCTCGTTCACGTAGTTCAGCTTGTTGCAAGGCATCGATCTCCTGAGCACGAGTCATCCAAGCATGGGCCTCCCTCATCTGTTCGTCTTTGTAAAGAATGGTTTCCTTTGCAATTCTGTTCTGAAGATTGAAGAATATTCAGTTTGTCAGACTGCAAAACTCTAGTCAGCAGCTAATGTTGCACAAGTACTTAAATATTTTAAATTATAAAAGTATCAATGTCATTCCATAATGCAGTTTCTTTGTGTTACCATACTACAAAAGCAGTGAAAGTATTTTCAGAAATTATGGTACATATGAATTGACCTGTTCTTGCAATTCCATAAACTGACGTTCTTTCTCTTGAATATGTTCCTGAAGTTCATGAATTTGTTTAATATGCTGAGCTCTTTCAGCTTCAGAGTTGTCCCTCTCTCTCCTGGAAATTTATGAACTTTAGTAACAAATATAATAAATAAAACACAAAATATCTCAGCTCTCTAACAATTTAAAGCTTTTATTTGAGGTAGGGCACAAAATTCAACACCAAGATCATATAATCACCAATCACCCCAAGAAACCATTTTAAGTTAGGTGACTTTTTGATTTGAAACATGAAAATCATTACTGCCAATGTGTTACAAAAATGACAGCATTCAGCAATAAAAACTGAGCCAAATCAAACACCTTCAAATGCAGGCATACTTATTCTAATTCAATTAAAATACAAACTCTCCTTTCCATAAGAAATGACAAAAGAATTCACATGTTAGAATATATTTGTAAGCTTATACTTGATTAAAACATTAGAAACAGCAATGGGGCAAACATACGATACCTGTAAGTTTGCAATTCTTTGTTTTGTTCTCTCAATAGATCTTCTTTAGCCCAAGCCTGCTAAGTATAAAGTAAATGAACGCATGAGAGTTAATTAAAAATAAATAAAAGAGGACCCATAACAAAAATTAGATGTTCAGAATTCAGTAAGATAATCAAAAAAGATATCATATTGTCAAACCAACCGCTTCATTGTCCAATCTTATTGCGTGCAACTCCCTTTCTTTCTCTTCCAGTCTTCTTTCCAACTCATACATCTTCTGGTCCCTTTCACGCAGTTGCTCCTTCACATCCATTACATCCAATTTCATTAATAAAAGCCATAGTACTTGAAACTTTTTTGCTTACATCCAACACAAGTGTTTATTTGCCTGAATACTTGCTAACTAATGTACGGACCTGAAGCTTCATATTGGCATTTGCCTGTTCTTTGACTTCAGCATCAAAAGCATTCCGCATTTCAATAATCTCTGATCTTGTAATGATTTGAGCCCGGAGCTCAATCTCCATATGCTGCAGCTCCTCTCTTTGTTTCACAACAGTATGAAGTCTCTGCTGCAGAAGATCATTGTCCAAGTTTCCATCAATAGTAATTGAACAAAAGTCCACATCAGCAGGCTCTCTCCCCTGCTGTACCTTTGATAAATCACAAAATTATCTTCATTTCATCCACATTCCATTTAGGAGCAAACAAGACTTCCAAAAACAGAACCCAAAATAAAAATTACCTCGTATATCAACCTTTCATCCGACTGCCCTAACTTCGAACGATCCATCTCCTAAACAAATATATTTTTAAAAAAAAAAACTTTTTAATATATAAAGAAAATGCAAACAGAACATAAGTCAATATCAGTACAAGGGCAATGGTAGTGGAATGTTTCCAGTACCTCGCTAGTGGAATTCCTCAGAGATTGCTCAGAGACAGCGCGCCATTCCTTGCGAGAAGCCTGAGCCGAGGAGACTGGGAGAGAAACGCCGCGTGCAGCGGCAACACCAGCCGCGGCTTCCATCAGCTAACGAAAATCGGAGGTGACTCCAATTCCACAGAAACCCTAATTTTAAAACCCTACGAAACAATCAAAAACTAAAATACAAATTCAAACATAAAAATCTGCAGATAGAAAAAGAAGAGTAAAACGGAGAGGCAAAGAAAGTTGAAATCAAAGAATGATTGAGTGAATGGTTGTACCTTTTAGGGCGGTGGGTGTGTGAGGGAGGGTTGGGGGTTGAAAGGGACGGGCGGAGAGGGAATGGTTGACGCGACGACGGAGGTAGAGACCACACTCCTGTCCTCGGATTGGATTGGATTTGGGGAATTTCTAACACACTCACTCTCAGTGTGAGGCTCCCGCCATTTATAGCAAGATCGTGCAACCCTCTCTAAATAGATTCACTTTCCTCCAGGGGCTTGCTTCAGTGCGACTCTCTTTACCGGGGCCGTCCAATGTTCAAAGTATCTCAAATTCTTTGTGTTATATTCACTCTCCTAATTTATAAGTTTTTTCTTTTGTTTTTTGTTTTAATACTCATGACTCTCTCTGCGAGATAATATCATTGTTCTATATTTTTTAAAACATTTTTAACCCAAAAAATCTAAATCTCTTCAACTTGTGTTTGAATATATGACCACTAATTTGGGATGATAATCAAAATGTCATTACAGTACATGTTAGTTATCATGTTTTATTTAGTTCTTTTACTATTATTGAGGTAATGTTTAATTAGGGACTTTTGTATTCTCTATCAAATTAGACACTTATTACTAGTACTAGTAAATTACCCGTGCAATGCACGGATTAATTTTTATAGTATATATTTAAATAATACAAATTAAAGGTGAAGATATAAATAATTATAATATTTGAGAGTGTATGTTTATTTGATTATAAAGATTAATGCAAAAGTATCAATAATATATGACTTATTTAATTGCATTTATTTTAAAAAATTTGCTATATAATATGATTTATGTAACTTATATGACCATTTTATGGATTAAAAGTTTTTTTTCAACGTGAGGAACATTTTGTGGCTCTTATTTTTATTATTCACCCCTATATATACACTATCTATCTTATTAGCAAACATACCGGATTTGTTTAATACAATATAAAGGATTTGACTTTGTAAAATATTTAATAGTATTTATAATGGTTTATAATATTTTCTATATAGAAAAAACATCCTAAAATCGATAAAACATAAAATACACATGTGGTATATATACTTATAGAAAATTACCCGTGCGATGCACGAATAAACTTTATATATATATATAGGCCGTTCCTTAACGTGCGGTCAGTGCGGCCTCACCACTATATAGAAATCTGTTCAAATGTGGCCACGCCTTCCCGTGCGATCGGTGCGGTTCACATCACTCAATGTTAAAAAACACACCACAATGCAAATACAAAAAAACACTAAAAAACACACCACACACCCAAAATAATGCACCATAATTTCCCTATCCCTAATGGTGCATTTGCTAACACTGTGTGGTGTATATTTGCATGCCTAGTGGTGTATTTTTTGGTGATGCGTACATAATGATGCATATTTGTGCGGTGCATTTTCTAACATTGAGTGATATATATTTGTATACATAGTGGTGAGGCTGCACTGACCGCACGTTAAGGGGCGGCCACACCTAATTATGACACTATATATATATATATATATAGGGTTGCCTTCATATGAGACAACCACCTTATATGAGAAATAAGACTTATTCGTAACCATAGGATGTGAGATTTCAACGGATCAGATTACACTTCCAAAACCTACGCGTAGAAAGCCTAAATTCGAATTAATGTATATGGTAATTAAATGGGAAAGGGTAAATTAGTCAATGGCAACCCTATCTTAGCAATATTCTAGAACCCCGTCCGATTTTCCCTCTCCCAAAACGCACGAATGTAGGCTGTTGAACTCCTTTGGGATACGAAACCCACGCCACCGCCCCGTCGCCGAAATCCCCACACCCCCCCAACCGTCAGCATTCGCCGGCCGACTACCGCACGGTGAGCACAAACCCTCGACAAACGACAGGGAGAACCGCTCCGTACACATACGGTTGCGAGGAAAAAAAACGGGTCGCCATGGCCGGTCAGAGACGCACAGCAAAGCGACGAAGAGGACCACGAGCCCAAGCACCACCGAAAGGTACTGCAGTCTTGTTTCAGAGGAATTTGTTGTTAATTTTTTTTTTTCGGTTAATTTTCTCTGTTTGCTGTGCGATTCCATGATCGGTGCCCATTAGGGCACCGAACAGGGGAAATTCGGACTATGGTGGGTAATGCACACACCCACAGAAGCCGACACTCCATTGGAAGGAGGAAAAACGTCGGTAAGGTCCTCCTATGGTGGGTAACGCACATACGAACTGAACCCAAAATTACTAGGGGGAATTGCCGGCCAATTATGTTGTTAGGTTGGTTGTTTTCTGTACTAACAGCAGATAAATAGGACTGCAAAGTCAGTAGTGGTTGGACAGGGAGGTGGGTAGAATGAGTTTGAAAAACACAAGACATTGAAAAAGGTGGGTAAAACCTAAATAGATCCGTTAAAGTGGTCCCCATTCATAATGTTCCAATTCCCGCTTTCTAAAGCACAATGTGACAAGTTTTGTGGAATACAATGACTGAAACTGAGACAGAAAAATGTTTTTCCTAGTTTAAAAATAGAATGGTGGACATGAACAATAGACTAACCACCGTAGATAACCACCTACTTAGTAAAACCAGCCATATGCATTGTAGCAATAAAAGCTTATGCACTTTAGAACCTTACCGATTGCATGTTGTTCATACCCAATATTATCATTTTCACACTGTCATGGGCTATTTTGATATCTATAGGGTGTGTGCATGACATAACAGTAGTGTGTGCACTTGGCTATGAACTGATTTGAATTATCACTTACTACCCCAATTACTGTTGTTAACAATGAACAGGTCCAAAACGACGGATGACCAATCCTACCACCCAGCAGGCAGGGAATAGGGATGACGATGATGACTTCGTAAGCCCTCCACGAGCATTCCTACAGCGCTTAGAAGCTGGCCCCGCATGGGATGCCCCAGAATACGAATTAACAGAAGAAGAGGAGGATAAGTATCCAAGCATGAAAACTAGGATAACCGCCAAACCACTAATAGATGCCATCAAAAAACTCAATCGAAGGCAGCGTGATGCAGTTGCAGCCATAGGATTTGGAGGTATCCTTAATCTTAACATCAAGCAAGTACCATTGCGTTTAGGCCGTTGGTTGCTCACAAACTTTGACCCAGCAACGATGACCATACTGTTGGAGGATGATAAAATACTTCGGATTGAGGAAGACGATGTGCAAAGAGTGCTTGGATTACCACGTGGGGATACTGATGTCACAAACCGGGACCCAAATGACATTACGAGAACACTACTGGAATGGCGAGGGTGCTTTTTCACAACCAACCACGCCATAACACCAACGATGGTGAGCGATAACATAGAAGAATACCCCGCAGGGTGTGAAATTTTCAAGAGGCACTTCACTATTTTGGTTGTGACCACACTGATCTGAGCCATGACAAATGGATACTGCCACCAGCTGTATGTTGATGAGTTGGAGGACGTCGCCCGCATTCCAAATCTGAATTGGTGCAAGTACCTACTGACCAACCTCGTAGACACACATGATAAATGGAAAAGAGGAGAGCACAAGAGATTCTGCGGGCCATTACTTTTCCTGTCGGTAAGCACAACGGTGTTGATATTTTTATTAAAGTGGCCAAACACTTGAACATACACCCTCTAATATATTTTGGCACTTTATGACCATGTAGGTACTGTATATGGACCGAGTGAAGTTCGCCGGCAACTCCGTTCCGCGACAGGTCCCGAGAATAAAAGGTTGGACCACCCGGTTAATGAGTGATAGGGCGTTCTCAGAAATCAGGTTGGGGGGATTTGGGACGGGCGAGCTCTTGGACGCAGAAGTACACAATGCGTGGAAGAGAGCGTAAGAAACACCATTACCATTTTTGCTTATGAGTAGTTGAAAACTGATTCTTCAAACAATGCACAGCCCTTAAAACTAAGATGCACATATGTATTTGGAAGTGAAATATTATTACACCTACGCTTGAGGTGATAAGTGGTTAATTACAAAACGCACAGACCTTGGCATTAAGATGCACATAGGTAATTGTAATTCCAAATTTAGCAGAGTGAAGAGTAAGATCCTGATAATAGTCACATGGTAATAACTAATTACAAACTGCACACACCAATTGTATGACATGCACACACCCTATATGTATAATAGTAGACCATGATAGTGTGGGAATGGGAAGAAGAAGTTTTGCAGCAGAATGTTAAAATTGTGGTCATATGCACAGGGTAATAAAGTAAGATGCACATTGGTTTTATGACTAATAAATGAAGTTTTTGAACTGTACAGAGTTCTGACATGCACCTTGTTAATAACTGAAATGCACACTGTTTTCCTACACATATAAACGCATAGTTTTGAAGTTCGAGTCTCAGAGAAAATGACAATGCTGAAGTCCATCATGTTAGATCTGGAGAAATTAACACAGGAGACAGAGGATGTGGCTGTGAAGGAAGGAATAATGAGTGAAATTCGGAAGGCAATGGAGTCAATGGAGGGACTGATGGGGATGCAACAACAAAACGTGAGCAGTTGTCCACCAAGCAAGGAAAACACAGATAACGAGCACGAGGACGAGTTTTGGGCAAACCCCGAAAACATTAAGGTGGTGGAGGATGTGGAGAGAGCGGCACTACTAAGGACAGATGGGTGCGAAATACCTAGTTTCAGCTTGGGCTTCACGCAAGCGGATAATAATGAGGGTATGGAGACCATGGCCAACATCGATCTACCACCCAATGAAGAAGGGTCCCACGAGCCTACTGAACCAGTTGTAGAAATGCAAACAGATACTGAGCGTGCACCGGAAGCGATAGAAATTGCAGGGCCGAGTGGAGAAATATTAAACACCCCAGCAGAGGTAAAAATTTCAAACCTAAATAATTAACAATTTGCGCTTGCTACTACTGTGAAATGCATATGAAAATCATATGAAAACATGGAAAGTGGATGCACAGACCACTGTGAAATGCTACTACAAAATATTCTAACCTGTGTTGCTGAACCAGCAAATTATTGGAGTACACCACAGCGGAAAGAAGAACCTATGCGGCCCACCATTTGGCGCCCCAACCAAGGTAGCACGGCCACAAAGGACTGACACCGAGCAAGAAGACGGCGGAATGGAAATGCTGTGCAATTACATGAGCCAGATTATGGGAATCACGTATGAAGAAATCCCACAGCCATTCGTCATCCACCAATGGATTGCACAGAGCATTAACAACGACATGTAATGGAAAAAGACACCGAAAACCTTTTTTAAATTCTTCTCCCCAAGTGAAATTGAATTACTAGTTCGGATTGTTTACACATTACTATAATAGGTGTTATATGATAACACTATAAAACCATACATGATGCAGGTATGAGGTGCTGTTCACATACAAACAGAGGGTTGCTAGGTTACTGGACTTCACATCACTACTGATGGAGCAGGAGGTATCTGTTGGCATCATGACCGCGTGGGCGTGCATTTTAAATCATCGAGAGCACCAAAACACACAAGGCGCACCAAGGAGGGTATTTGCATCACACCAAAACACACAAGGCGCACCAAGGAGGGTATTTGCATCACCCACCACCACACAAGGCGCACCAAGGAGGGTATTTGCATCACCCACCACCACGGTTGAATTCTGACCCTATACTACTTATCTAGAAAAATTACTTTTATTCCTCTGACCCTATACTACTTATCTAGAAAAATTACTTTTATTCCCGCAATTAAGTAATGAATGAATAAATGCAGCTCCAAACTGTAGTGGCCCACAAGAAATCTAGGAAACAAAGGTTGGCTTGGTTCTGTTCCCGCTTGGCTAAAGATCTGGAGCTGTCCCCGTACAACAAGTGGTCCGATGTGGACATGGTAAATGATGAAGACATTTCTTTACACTTAACAGATGCACACACTTATGATAGGAAATGCACAGGCCTTACTTCACGTGGATGGTATGTGCACATGGGTACTTCCCAAAGTGCACACAGGCAGAATGTATTCTGCACATGGGTACTATTATCAAGCAATTTGATGCACACACATTCCACGAAAGGTGCACAGCCCTAAATTATGCGTATGATATGTGCACACGGGTACTTAAACAAGTGCAAACATGCACCCACCCGATCCTTAACTTTAATTCCATTCTGCAGGTGATATTCCCAATCCTACAGGAAGAACACTTCTACATGATAAGCTTCGACCTAATTAAGATGAAAATTGAAATCATCGATAACTCATCCAAGAAGGTTTCCAACGAGTGGAAATATGATAAGGTCCCGGAAGATTTGGTAAGCATTATCCCCCATAATTTACAATAAATTGATACATTATGTAACTACCAAAGTGAAGAGCTTCATGTTGTTTGAAAATGTACAGGTTGACCTGTTTTCCACACACTTGTATGACGAGGGTGAAGTGAGAAGAAGTGGAGACATTGCCAGGGTAACGCCAACACGCATGCAAATGCCGTGGATCGACACCCAAAACACGGTAGACTGTGGAATCTACACGATGCGGCACATGGAGACCTTCACCGGGCAGACATACAAAACATGGAACTGCGGATTCGTGAAAGGCGACTGGACATATCTACAGCAGCTACGAATGACATACATGAGAGAAATGCTAATGATCGACATCAACGAACATCAAGGTTCCAACTTGAAAAGGGCAAGAAAATTCCAGCATGAGCTATTCGCAAGCTATGTCACGCAAGGCTGCTGATTACCTACCAATGATGACCACTTTTGATAAACACTGCTTTTTATTTTTGGTGCACACGCAGATTACTCAATTATCTAGTAATTTAACAACTAGCAAACTGCGGGATATTAGTAATGTTTAGCTAGAAAGTTAACAACTAGCGAACTTTGGGGTAGTACTAATGTTTTGGGATACTGGACAATGGACATGGTGAAATTATATTATTGGCTGTAGGCGAATTATTTTTTGAGGCATGTGATTAATGGGAATTATGTGCACATGTGGTTTTTTTTTTTTTGAATAGAGAGGAGCATTGACTGATACAAAAGTATGATGTACGCAGCGTAACTGTTCCCACAAAAGTAGTGAAAGATGCACACAGTTAGTATCAGTAAATGCACGCGCACATATAAATGAGAGTATATGCAAACAGCCATGAGAGAAAATGCACGCAGTACTTATATGAAATGCACACGCATACGGACATGCACCCAGTAAATGAGAGCGAGTGCACACAGTAATGAGAAATATGCACACAGTATTATGAGTAAGTGCACACAGCGATGACCGTGATGCGCGGGAATGGACATAGCAATAAACCAAATAGATACACACGTGCACATAGAATTAGAAGTAAGTGCACGTAGTCGAACAACCTTAATCTTCCAAAGAAAGAGGCAAACACACAGAATAATGCAAACGGCCAAACTACACTTAAGAAAAAAGAGTACGAAATTCTTATAAAGGAAAATGTATAATAACTCCAATGTTCTTATAAAATGTAATGGTTGAAAACTACGCCTTGGCCTTGGACTTTGCCTTCGTCTTCAACTGTGCTTGCACATTCGCCTTGGATTTTGGATTTAACGGGCAATTACGGGTGTCATGTCCATTGCATTTATGACACGTGGCACACTCACGAGTAAACTCCGCGGCTTTTTCCATAGCAATCTCTTTTGCAGTTTTGTAGCGCTTCCCAGAACCCTTATTCTTTGCAACCGTAGGAGGGTGTACAACAACCTCCGACGACGCCAAAACACCACCAAATGACCGAATCACACCAGCCTTACCCACTGACGAACCCATTGAACTATCCGCATCCACAAATGAAATTTTCAAGTCCTTCAAAATACGAGACAACTCCGATACACGATCAGAGTTACCGCTAGCAAGTGCAACGCAACTATAAAAATCATTCCAAACCTCTTTCATGGCACCCTTGCTAGAGTTCCCACCCAAAACAGAAGCATCGTGCACACCATCTATATCATAAATTGGGCGCTTATAAGCATCACGTGTCCACCGAGAGACAACATAGCACGCCGGAATGGACTCCACGCGAGCATCCTTACAAACAAGAAAAATATGCCTTTAAAGCAACCCAACACGCTCAAACAAACGACACGAACAAGAAGCTGTAGTTTCAACCATATGAAACAAAACAACACAAACAACACCATTTGCACCCTCTACTTCAACGCGTTTTACATCACCATCCACCACAACCGACAAAGCTCGACATTCAAAGCAGCCAGCAACAATCTCTGCCTGCACATCATTGAAAACAGTAATGGTATAAACGGCAGCAGCATAACGCTTAATAGCCAAAGGCGTCTTTACCACTGGCAAATATCCCTCACATGAAGCATCGAACTTAGCTTGCTTATGCCTTTAACTATCAATTGCACCTTCGAAGTGAATAAAAAACTCCACCAAACTTGCATGGCAATTAGTACAACCCCCAAATGAACTATTCTGGGATTCGGAACGAGATGTAGTCCACACTAAACCACTCATCGGTAAGTCCCGAAAGAAAGCAGGTATCCAAAATGCACGCAACTCAAACATCAACTGAAGCCACCTATGCTCAGCAAGACCATGATCCTCCATAATCTGAAGCCATCTAGACTCAAACTGGTCTATCGTTATACACTCATCCCATACAATAGCGTTGAGATCCCGACGAAAAGGCTGATCATTGGCAAGCACCGCCCGAACCTTGTCACCCACCTTCGTCATAATATGCCACATACAAAATCGGTGCCGTGCAGACTTGAAAACCCTCGGCACTGCTACCCTTAAAGATGCATCTTGATCAGTGACAACATATGTCGGCTCGTGGCTCATAGCTCGCTTGAAATTATCAAGCAACCACACATATGAGTCAACATCCTCCTTTGCAATCAACCCCGCTGCAAACGTCACTGATTTCTTGTGATTATCCATGCCAGTAAATGGAACAAAGACGAGATTATACCTACACGCATGCCAGCTCCATACATTAAAAACAAAACAAAATACAACCGAACTACAGAGCAACAAAAATTAAATTTACTACTAATATCACGTGCACAAACTGCGTAATTGAAATGCACATAGAGTGCACTGTTTACCAGAACGGCATCCACGGTTAGGAAAAATAAATGGATAAACCCTCCCCCCTCCAATCGGAGAACAATTAAAAAAAAAATATGCAGTAACAACACAGAACATAATCATTCAACTAGTGGAAAATCATGACACGCAAAACGGCCCAAGAAGGGCCAGTATAATAGTGAGAATTCTACATATGTGCACACACCTACCGCCAACAATGCACAGACAAATATATGTAATTCTCAAACACAACAGAATCCCACAGACAGAATAGATGCACATGAATGTATGAATATATGCACATACCTGTTAGTCTTATACGTAGCATCAAAGGACACAACATCACCAAAGCACGCAAAATTTCGCCGCGCAGCCGGGTCCGCCCAAAACACACGCGAGAGTTGATCATACTCATCCACATCATAGTCAAAGCAAAATGTAGACCACAACTCCTTCTTATGAAGGAACTTTTCAACAATTAACTGTGCATCCCCCCCCCCCCCCCCC
>NC_044918.1:23025086-23129806 GCF_003576645.1 Ipomoea triloba | reverse complement strand
CTTAAAATTCTGGAAGTCTACACCAGTGGCCCCAACATCAACAAAATCCCCGACCATCTGCTTATAAAGCTTGAATGACTTAATCGGACCTATATTCGCTCTTGCACAATTAGCAACAAAGCTTTGATGGCCCACAGACAACTTACGATTAACCCTCATGAAAGGCTTAGCCAACTCTGAGCACAAAGAATGTGTGTGCCTTATCTCGAAAGAAAATACAGAATACCGCCCATCACCCATACGCTTCAAAATGATCTTGGCATTACAACCAACCCTATTCGTAACCCGCAAAATGATCTTGGCATTACAACCAACCCTATTCGTAACCCGCCGTCTCTTCTTGGCATTACAACCAACCCTATTCGTAACCCGCCGTCTCTTTGGTGATATGGAACTGTCACCGACCCCCTCACCTACTGGACAAACATCCTTAGCAGGCTGCTTGAAACCTTCGCAAGAACACACCAAATACTTCCTCAACACATACCCATCCTATCCTTTGTTTCAGTGCTACAACGAACATCAAACCCAACCATACAAGCATACTGGACATAGAAGTCCACACCATCATCCAACTTGCTAAACCGCTGACCAACATAGGGCTGGCTAGCTTTGTCACAACTCGGAGTCCAATATTTTGTCCCTCTAGGGGAAAGATTCATAACACAGACATTGGACCCACCACTCCTACCTGACAAACCTTCATCATCAACAAATGATGCTGCTACATAGGAACACAAAGCCAAAAAAAAAAAAAACAGAAACCATCGTAAGTAACGGAACATAATGCAGCACCCAACAGCAACTGGATTGCATAGAGACGACACAGTGTGCATAGTGTCTGTGCAAACTGTATGACATGCACACAGATGAAAACACATATGCACACACTCGCGAAATCCAGAAAATCTTTAAACCCACCAACAACGTGATGCATACGACGAAAGAACAGCAAAACACACCGCCGAAAACAAAAAATAAATAAATAAAAAACAACTAGAACATACCTCCATCACCAAACTCCATGCCCGAAAAAAAAGAACCAATGCCGCAAAGACACAACCGGAAGGGAAACGGGAAGGGAACCAGTGATACTGGACGGCAAAGCAAAAAAATAAATGTAATCCTACCAAAATTAAAACACCTAAAATAATGCATTACAATCCCAGACTAAAAATAAAACATCTACAATTACAATACAACCCTTACTAATTAAAATTAAACACATAAAAAAGGAAAAAAGGATTAATCTCAACCATCAAATAGTACAAGATCGGCGGCTCCCAGAATGTCTTATTTCTCATCTAAATATGATGTCTCATATGATTACAATTCTATATATATATATATATATATATATATATATATATATATATATATATATATATATAATTGATGATGAAATTATAAACAATTCTAATATTTGAAAGTGTACATTTATTTGAAATTATAAGATTTGTGTATTAGTGTTGAAATTGATTACTTAAAATTTATATTATGAAACGTCTAAACAAAAATTAGAAGGAAGAGCATGGCTAATTGATACTATTTTAAATAACAAAAATAAATTATAATCAAATGAAAGGAATCTCTATGTTGGCTAAGCTCTATCATAATAATAATAATTACAATCAATAATTAATATTATTCTATCATAATAATAATAATTACCATATTACTAAAATACCCCTACGTTTGGGTAGGAAAACTTTAGAGGAGGATATTGCTTTTATATATAGTATAGATTGTGTTCGAATATATGACCACTGATTTGGGATGATAATCAAAATGTCATCACACTACATGTTAGTTGTCATGTTTTATTTAGTTCTTTTACTATTATTGAGGTAATGTTTAATTAGGGACTTTTGTATTCTCTATCAAATTAGACACTTATTACTAGTATTTTGTACGCGTAATGCGCGAAAATTCATGCCCAATATTAAAACATTAATAAATACAAATAATTAGAATTTATAATTCGAATTATATATACACAAATAATATATGTATTTTATATACACACATATATATATATTTTTTGAAAACATATACACACATGATTTACCATTAGTAAAAATTTTGTTAAAATATAATCAACTATTAAATTAATTATATAATAATTTTAATAAAATGATAATTAAAAATAGGAAAAAGATATGATAGATATAGGTGTATGGAAATAATAATGGAGTTAAAAAGTAATAGTGTTATAACAGTAACAAGAATGTAGTATGAACAGTTTTGTCTAATAACATTGAAGTGTACAACATTTAAAACCAAATGTATACATTTATTAGCATACAAAAAGAGGGACATAAATCAGAGATATAACCGTGATTGAGACTTATTATGTTTTTAGATATACTAGTTTTACATGAGCATTGCGCAAATGGATTAGTGTCCAATATTTATATTTAAATAAATATTTGAAAGTATACTAATGCAAGATTATATAGGAGAAGTTGAAGTTTATAAATAGATAATTGAATGTCGAATTTGTTTATTTAAATATGTAACTCAAAGTATATGAATCCAAGATAATATAAGAAATTCATTATAATTGTCACTAAAATAAATGTTTACAACTTTTTAAAATCGATAGTCTAAATACTTGGTCTATGTTAAATGTGGGAAGGGAAGATAAAACTGTACGTTTGTTTCATGTCCTTACTGCACAAAGTTCCTACCTATTTATATACATAGGAAACATGCTACTGCTACACAATTCAAATAGGAAGAAAGCAAGGTGGAGAGGAAAGATCTAACTATTCCCTCATTTATCTAAAACTCCCCCTCAAATTGGAACATAAATATCAATCATGCCCAACTTGTTACAAATAAACTCAACCCTGACCTTACTAAGACCTTTAGTGAACAAATCTGCCAATTGATCACCGCTTCGAACATGAATGGTCGAAAGTAACCCTTGTTGAACCTTGTCCCGCACGGAGTGACAATCTACCTCAATATGCTTAGTGCGTTCATGAAACACAGGATTATTTGAAATATGTATAGCCGGTTTATTTTCACACCACAAAGGAACCGATTTATTCACCTCTACACCAATCTCCCCAAGAACATTACACATCCATGCTACCTCACATGCGACATGAGCCATCGCCCTATATTCAGATTCTGCACTAGAACGAGACACAACACTCTACTTCTTACTCTTCCATGAGACCAGATTGCCACCAAAGAACGCACAATATCCAGTCGTGGACCTCCTGTCAGTCGGTGACCCAGCCCAATCAGCGTTAGAAAAAGCTTCAACCCTCACATGCTCGTGACTGGCATATAAGATTCCTTTCCCAGGAGCACCTTTCAAATACTTTATAACTCGAACTGTAGCTTCCCAATGAAGTTTAGTAGGGGATGCCATAAACTGACTTACCACACTTACAGGAAAGGCAATATTAGGACCGGTGATAGTCAGATAGTTCAACTTACCAACCAGTCTCCTATACCTCTCTGGGTCTTCAAGAGGCTCCCCCTCGCCAGCTATAAGTTTAACACTCTGGTCCATAGGAGTCTCACAAGGCTTGGACCCTAAGAGCCCAGAGTCTTCAAATAAATCTAGTACATATTTCCGTTGCGACAGAAATATACCTTTCTTAGAACGAACCACTTCAATCCCAAGAAAGTACTTCAACATCCCAGATCTTTCGTATGGAATTTCTCTTTAAGAAAAGACTTGAGCGCATCAACTCTTTTGGCATCATCACCTGTTATCACTATATCATCAACGTAAACAATTAACAAAATACTGCCATGGTTAGAGTGCTTGTAAAACAAAGTATGATCATAGGCACTACGGCGCATGCCAAACTCAGTGATTGCACCACTGAACCTCCCGAACCACGCTCTCGGAGACTACTTTAACCCATACAACGACTTCCTTAGCCTACACACCTTCCCGTTCTCCCCCTGAGCAACAAACCCAGGTGGTTGCTCCATATAGACTTCTTCAACCGCAACAAACCCAGGTGGTTGCTCCATATAGACTTCTTCAACCAAATCACCGTGTAAAAATTGCTCCATATAGACTTCTTCAACCAAATCACCGTGTAAAAAGGCATTCTTATAGACTTCTTCAACCAAATCACCGTGTAAAAAGGCATTCTTAACATCTAACTGATATAACGGCCAGCCGTTAACAGCAGCTAAAGAAATAAAAATCCGCACAGAAGTTAACTTAGCAACCGGTGAGAAGGTTTCTGTGTAATCAATTCCATACATCTGTGCATACCCTTTCGCCACCAAGCGTGCTTAAGTCGAGCTACCGAACCATCGGGGTTTGTCTTGACAACATAAACCCATTTACAACCAATTGCAGCTTTTTCGGCCGGGAGATGGACTAGATCCCAAGTCTGATTATGTTATAGGGCTGCCATTTCCTCTTTCATAGCAGGTTTCCACCCATCATGAGACATTGCCTGGCACAACGTTTTAGGAACAAACACAGAATCTAGCTGGGATATAAAAGTACGGGAAGACTTTGACAAATGACCGTAGAAAACATATGATGAAATGGGATGACAACAACTACATTTACCTTTTTGCAGGGCAATCGGGAGTTCACAATCATTTGATGGAGGAGGATTCACTTGGCCCACTATCGGTGCGACCACATCTCGGGGTCGCCGAGAGTACACTTGCGTAACAGGGGGTATTACCCTAGAAACAGACTTCGTTGTAGGAACAGGAATAATGATAGTATACACAAGAAAATCATCTTCTAATACCGGGGACCGACTCCCGGTAATACTGTCAGGAAACACAGTGCCCTTAAAGAAAGTGACATCGGTGGAAACCAAATACCTACCCATATCAGGAGAGTAACACCTATACCCTTTCTGAGTATGAGAATATCCCAAAAAGACACACTTAAATGATTTAGGATCAACTTTCCCCCTTAGTGGACGAACATCCTGCACGAAACATGTACATCCGAAAACTTTGGGGGATAAGGAAAACAAAGACTTGGACGGATACACAACTGAATACGGGACTCAACCTTGGAGTATAGAGGAAGGCATTCTGTTAATGTAGAAACAAGCAGTGTGAACAGCATCTGCCCAAAACACTTTAGGTACTTTCATCTGAAACAAAAGAGCACGAGCAATTTCCAACAAATGGTGATTCTTTCTCTCTGCAACACCATTATGTTGGGGTGTGTAACTACACGAGGTTTGATGTATAATGCCATTTTGACTCATAAAGCTAGAAAACGACTTAAGGAGGTATTCGCGGGCATTGTCACTTCTCAAACACTGTATAGTTTTATTAAACTGAGTTCTAATCTCAGCACAAAAATGTTGAAAGATACCAAATAACTCATCCCTAGATTTCATAAGATACAGCCATGTACATCTAGAGAAATCATCAACAAATGTTACAAAATACCTGAAACCACTTTTGGACGTGACTCGACACGGCCCCCACACATCAGAATGAACTAATTCGAAATAAGGAGTCTACTCTATTATTTATCCGAGTAATATAGGAGACACGATGATGTTTTGCAAACTCACATGACTCACATTGCAAAACATTCACCGACTCTAAACCAGGACACATCTTCTTTAAGCTTGACAAAGACAGATGACCATACCGACAGTGCAGCTGAAAGGGGGAAACAACGCTCGCCAAGCCTGTAGGTTTATTCTCAAGTGACGTAGACTCTTCTAAGACATACAAGCCGCCAACCTCCTTCCCCTTACCAATAATCCTCCTTGTCAAAAGATCCTGGAATAGACAGTAGCCAGGAAAGAACACAACAGAACAATTCAGGTCACTAGTAATTTGGCTAATAGAAAGCAAACTGAAAGGGAACTTTGGTTGATATAACACAGAAGTAAGGGGTAAATACGGAGTTGCAATCGTACTACCCTTACCCAAGACAGTGGCTATAGACCCATCTGCTAGAATAACAGTATGACCAAAAGTTATAGGTAGATATGTAGAAAGAACTAGAATTACCTGTCATATGCTTAGAAGCTCCTGAGTCAATGACCCACTGTCGAGATGTAGAAGAAACACAAGCAACTGGATTACCTGTTTGGACAAACGTTGTGGAAGAAGCCATGTCATTAGGCGGAGACTACGAGGAAGAGGAAATCTTCGTTTGCTTGTACTTAGCAAATTATTCATCTATCAATACTACCACATGAGCTTCTGACGCGGAAGTAGTGTTAGCAACCACTTGTGTCCTCGGTGGCTTAGGACATTGATTTCGAAAGTGTCCCGGATCTCCACAGTTAAAACAAACCCGTGGGCCTCCACGTCCTCCACGTCCTCTCCGAGAACCCCCACGTCCTCGGTAGCGATTATTACCTCCTCCTCAGCCATAACTCTCACTAGTATTCCCTCCGTGTGATATGAGGGCATTCGGATCAACACCACTTCCTTGTGACATAAAAATACTCTTCTCATGGAGCTCATTTAAACCAGTACTTCCCGATGCATTTTGAAGCATGGAAAATACCTGATCCAAAGACTCTAAGTCCTTATTCCCCAATAGTTGGGACTTAAGGACGTCATATTCTTTATCTAATCCACAAATCCAACTAAAAACAAGTAATTTGTCACGTTGCTCTTTCATTTCAGCCAAATCAGTTGTTAACGGCATAGCAGCACACAATGTAACACATTGACTCTTAAAATCATAGTATAATAGTCTTTAAGTTCACGCCCTTTCTGACTTGAACGATATACCTCCTGAGACAGTTGATATAATTTTCTCAAATTACTTGTTCCACTAAACCAGTTGTTTACCAATTCCCAAACTTCTTTTACAGTCTTGCAATGTTGCATGGACAAAATAATCTTCCTATCAGTGCAGTTAATTATTCTTGACAATAAAGCTTTATCAGTATTTTCCCAATCTGTATTATCTTTAGGACATACTTTATCTAGATGGTCACCCTTTCCCATACCATCTATATTTACCCTAATCAGAAATTTCCATTCAGGAAAATTAGACCCATCTGAAGCCAAAATAACATCAATCAACTTAGACGGGGTAGAAATAACAGTAATATTCCTTTCTTGTGCCATTTAGCCTTAACCCACAAACAAGTAAACTTCTCCCAGATAAACAGTTACTGCTAGGTACCTTTTTAACCAAAAACCCAAACAACATCGCAAAAAGCGTACTGCTGCGTACCTTTTTTAACCAAATGACCCAAACAACATCAGCAATCTTCAACACAACATACCATTCTGGACTCAGTATGACGAGGTGAGATCACCGGTGCAAACAACTTCCAGCGACGTCGCCGGAAACTTCCTCACGCGCCGGCGCGTGGCGGCGCGTGGTGACGACGACGGCGATCGGACTCCTCTCTCCGGCGTCGCCCCTGCTTCCCAACCCCAGCCCAGGCACTCACTCTCACTAACTTGGCTCTGATATCATGTTAAATGTGGGAAGGGAAGATAAAACTGTACATTTATTTCATGTCCTTACTGTACAAAGTTCCTACCTATTTATATACACAGGAAACATGCTACTGCCACACAATTCAAATAGGAAGAAAGCAAGGTGGAGAGGAAAGATCTAACTACTCCCTCATTTATGTAACAGTCTAAAAACGATTGTCTAAATAAATACTACTTTTGGTTTGGATTTTTCTAAGTATTCTTAATTATCTTTTGAGTAACATAGTCATTGTCTTCATCTTCACTATTTGTCGTCTTCCTTATTGAAATCAATGAGTAAGTTAATAATTAAGGGTAAATTTGGAAATCTCAAGGAAAAATAAAAATCTAAACAATCTGAAGTATCCATTTGATTTAATAATTTGACCGTTAGTTTTTATTCCTAACTTTTTTTACTCTTATTAATATAGTAGATTTATTTGTCTATTTTTGTTCTTTTATTTTTAGATTCAAATCTTTTAATAGTAATGAATCAAAAATGAGGAAGAAGAAAAAAGTTCATTGTCTATTGTTGATGCATGTAATATAGAACTTTAAAACACATACATACATAGGAGTGTTCATGTGAGAACATGCTTGATGCTCCCGTGCAAAAAGTGAGTATTGATCCATTCAGTTGAATTGATAAACAATTTATGGTTGCTGAAAAATAAAAAGAAAATTGACATTGCCAGTTTTATAAATAATTAAATATTACAAACTTCACATTTTACATTTTTGCAATAATTATAAAATTAATATTGTAATTCTTATTTTTTAATAACTAAAACCCTCAACTAATGATGAACTATGATAGGAGGTTGCGTCTTCACATGAGAACACATGTTATTAACTATGAGGATGAATCCTACCCATTGAATCCAATAGCATACACGGTTGAGATGAGGTCTACATTATTATGGTAATGGTGCCTAAATATAATGATCGAGGGCAAAGAAGAGATTTGAGACCAATTACAATTATGAGAGGATTTTAATTAACAAACATAGAGTTGGAGTTGAACAACATATGCAATTTATGCATGTGAGCAACCTCTGAGAAAATCGTGAGCCATGCTTGGATTTTTTGTGTGCCAAAATTGTATATGTTGTGTTTACCACATTATTACGCCCAGTTTTACACAAATAGCAATGGTATTTTTATTACTAAGTTTTTAATAAAGACACATGCACATGCACAATTTTTAGAAGTACGACTATAAGAATGTGTGAAAATCTCGAATTTGAATATTAAATGTGTTTAGGAATATGAAAAACCACAAGCACATGGTAATTTGTTATAATTTAGATAGGAAAAAGATGTAATTCATGTTATTACTAAATTGATAATGATAGCACCGTTTTAACGAAATAAAAATAGAATTATGTTGTTACTAATTTTTTGTTATAAAACTAGTGATGTAATCGAATTTGTTATTACTAAATAAAAATAGAATTATGTTGTTACTGCTTTTTTGTTATAAAACTAGTGATGTAATTCAGATTTGTTATAAACTAGTTATTACTAAATTGATAGTGATAGTGCAGATGTAATTTGAATTTGTTATTACTAAATTGATAATGTGACACTTATTGGTATATTATATGGACTGAACATCAGACGGATAAGAGAGTAATGGTCTAGCATGCAAGGTGGAAATATGTCAGGAAAAACATGACGAATTTATACCGGATTGTGGCGAAACAATAAAATCATACCTCGGTCAACAATTTGAAACAGTAGACGAAAGTATTCAGTTTTACAAACGGTATGCAGCCGTGATGGATTTCGATGTTAGATGCAGCACAATGAGGAAGAACCAAGATGGTAATGCTGGGGTGAAGTATTTGCTTTGTTCCAGAGAAGGGAACACAATGAACATAAATGAAGGGAACAAAATCACAAATGAGGACACCACACCAAATATAAAGACACGGCGATGAGTCTCAAATCGGGTCGGATGTAAGGCAAGATGTGGCCTTAAGCGTCAAAAAGATTGTTACTATGCGGTGAATGTATTACAAGAGATACACAACCACCATTTATGCTCACTGCTGGCAAGGCCCTTCCTAAAGATAACCCGTAAGCTGGATATTTATCATCAAGCATTCATAGCAACCTATGCAAAAGCGATCATAGGACCATCAAAAGCACTCGAGCTATATGAAGAACTGGTGGGGGGATTCAATAATATTGGGGTAGCATGTGCTGAGTTTAGAAATTACAGGAGAGACATACATGCACACCTACAGGAAGTTGATGCACAAGTAGTGATAGACAAATACGAAAAAAAGCAGGCACTATTTCTGACGTATACATTTGATTACGATGTGGATGAAGAAAACCAACTTCGGAGAGTGTTTTGGGCTAACCCAACAGCTAAGAAAACTATCAACACTTTGGAGATATAGTCTCATTCGATGCAATGTACCGCACCAACATGTTAGCAATAATTAGTCTATAAATTCCCATTTTGTAAATAATGTGTGCATGAATATGAAAAGTTGTGTGCTAAATCCGTTTTGATTTTGTGCCCGTTCGGATGAATACTAACTGCGATTTGTGTGCAAGTATAAGCTGATCTTCGTGCCATTTACCGGGATTGATAATCACAAGAAGTGCGTGACATTTGGAACAGAGCTCATTTCGAAGGAAGATATACCACCATACATTTAGCTACTAAATGCATTCAAACGTTGTATGGGGCACACACCAACCTATATAATAATTGACCAATACCCCGCAATGAAAGAAGCAATTCCCTAGCTGTTCCCAGAGTCAAGGCACCGTTTCTGTATGTGGCACATCATGACAAAAGTGGGTGAAAATGTGGAAGTGAAATTAGCAAACAACGAAACCATTCGAAAGAAATTAAATGCAGTGGTGTGGGATGAAACCTTGGGACATGAAGAGTTCGAGCTAAATTGGCATGCAGTAATGGCGAAGTACAGACCAAAAGACCACCGATGGTTCACACAATTGTTTGACGGAAGATCAAATTAGATAGAGGCCTATTTCAATGAAGTCTTTATGGATGGCCTAATGCAAACAACGTCACAATTCGAGGCAGAGAGCGGACTATTCGGAGACTGCATCAACGATCATGGATCGTTGCTAGAATTTTCACCCAATTCGAAAGCATGCTAGATATGCAACAACACAAACAAACATGATTAGTTACAGAGTGCAAAGCCTCACTCCCATCTACGAAGACACCTCTAAGGATTGAGAAGCATGCAGCCTCCATGTACACAACTATAGTATTTTACGATGTCCAAACGGAGATATACGAAAGGTGTTTTTCATGCAATATCACAAGTAAGGACCAATAAAAGGATAACATTTTGTAAACAATCCATGAAGGACAGAATAGAACATTCAAAGTAAAATATGAAAAAGATAATGGGGTAGTGGAGTGTTCATATGGGAAATTCAACAGGGTGGGAATATTATGCAGGCATGTTTTTGTAGTTCTAAAGGACGAGGAAGCAGAAATGATACCACCAAAGTACATAGTGCCAAGGTGGACAAAAAATGCTTGTGCATACAACACTAATGACACATGCAAGGAACAAGGTGCAACAGACATTAAAGAAGAGGACAACGCACTAGTAGCAAAACTGTGGAATGAGTTCTAAACATGCATGGCACTATGAAAGGGAAACACAATAGAAATGCTGAAAATGTTAAACTTGATGCAAGACCACAAAGGTAAAATGTTGAAGAGTAGAGGAAAAACACATGATAAAAGTAGCAATACTGAATTACTAGAGACATTTTACGGCACATAGACAACCACTAGCGTAACAGTTAAACCACCTCAAATATCATAGAACAAAGGAAGTGGAAAGCGGTTAAAGAGTGCACACGAAAAAGCAGCTGAACAAAAAGGGAAAGACGGCCGTCGCTGTCATACTTGTGACCAACTAGTCCGCCAAGACAGCCGTAACTATCCACTGAAAAAGATAAGTGCAGATCAAGGGGAATGAGTAGCAAAGTTATCATAAAATTTAATTCTACATTCCAAAAAAAAAGGACAATGCAGTTAATAAAAACAATTACATTTAGATATGATAAAGAGCAATATTTAATGCTTATAAAAAAGTTGTCATGACTTATAAAAATTATGCCCAAATACGTACACAGTTGAGTACGAAATTGCAAAGTATCAAACGCCATAGACTAACACACGTTAAAGGCACACAATAAACCCAAGAGTGCACACAAAAAGTAATTACATGGGCACACAAATAGACGACGTGAAAATCTGGTTAATTAAAAAAAAAATGAGACTATAAGTGCACACACCAAAAAGCACATGCGCCCAAATATAAATTCTGACAGGCACACAAACGTACGCATGAAGAAGGTACACAACATAGCGAAAGAGTGCACCCAATGAACTAAGAAAAATCCAAATAGTGCATACAAAAGGTGATTACATGGGCACACAAATAAACAGGGTAAAAATCTGGTTACTTAAAAAGAATGAGACTATAAGTGCACACACTAAAAAGCACATGGGCACAAATATAATAGAACTTGGGCACACAACAAAAAAACACATGGGCACAAATGTAAATTTTGTCAGGCACACAAACGCATGAAGAAGGCACACAACATTGCGAAAGAGTGCACACAATGAACCATGAAAATGAATAAACCACAATTATAACTATAAACCCATTGCACAACAGAAATTATGAAAATCAACATTAAACCAAAAATAAACTACTCCCTCCGTCTCGAAATATATGTCTTACTTTGATTTTACACGGATTTTTAGGAAACAAGAAAAAGAATACAAGTTTTCCTATTTCGCCCCCAACTTACCATGTGACGATTTGACTATTCTTCTTTGCATCTAACCCACTTGTACTTTCTTGGAAAAAGCAACCCATTTGTCCTAAGTCTTTCTCTCTCTCATTTCATTCCCTGACGTCCTTAATCTTTCTCACCTCTACTGCTCTACGAATTGATACGTCAAGGTCTATCTTCCTTTCTCCTCTTTCACTTCTTCTTTCTCACCTCTACAAAAATGGAGTCCCTGGTAAATCTAGCAAAATCTCTATGGGTTTTCTTCTTTCGAAAATTGATGGAGTTCGATGCTTTCTTAAAAAATTAGGAGCTTTCAACCTTTGATTGGAACCATGAGCAATGACAACCTTCGATTTAATTAAAGAAAAATGTTGGTCTTTTTAACATCATCTAAGGTTTATTTTTTGTAAAATTTGTTCTAATTTTCAAGATAATTTCTACTCGTTAATTTTTTGAATCCCTAATATGCAATAGTTAATTTTTTACTGGAGAAAACTGTCATTTTGGTCCAATGACTATTGGAGTCTTGTTAATTGCATCCCATGACTTTCAAAACTGTTAATTTCGTACCTTAACTATGCAATTTTTATCAATTTTGGTCCCTCTGGCCTAATTGCCGGCCAAATTTCACCAGAGAATATTAATAGACCATATAATGAGAGTATTTTTGTGTTTTTACTTTTATTTTTTTTTCTTCTCCGGCGAGTTCATGTTTCCGGCGGCATGAACGCTCTCTTCAAAATCCGGACTTCTTTCTTATCCTCGCCGGCAACCTCAGACCTTCGTTCGCGAGTGATTTCTCAGCCACAACCCACCAGAAAATTCCAGTTTCATCTCCCAGCGATGAGGTGACTGCGAAATTAGAGAAGTTACTGGCGCCGCCATCATCTTCATTCACAGCTACAGTAGAAACGTTCACCTCCACCACCTCCGCCTCTAGTTCGTCTCTCAACGGTGGGATGAATACTCTCTTCAAAATACGGTTTGAGCTCTGAGCAACGACCACCAGATGGCAGAGAGCTCTGAGGTTTGGATTTTTTTCTTTCCCCTCTGTATTTATTGTTTTTTGTATCATTGATTTGTCTGATTCTTTCAATGTATTTGGCCATGAATGAGTTTCAAAGCAATTTCTAGAAGGGAAAATTAGGATGCTTTTAAAGCTGTGAAATTTCTTCTCAAATAGTGTATTTTATTTTTTAATTAGAATCTAGATTGTAATGTGTGGCAGAAGTGTTTAGTGTTTTGCTTGGATAGATTCTTTGACTGCTGCTACATGCTTACGGAGAAGAAAGAAAATGGTTGCCGGCGACAGCTTCAAGAATGAAGAAGAAAGAAAAGACATTTAAAATGACCAAAATACCCTTATTATTTGGCCTATTAAAATTTTCCGGTGTAATTTGACCGGCAATTAGGTCGGAGGGACCAAAATTGATAAAAATTGCATAGCTGGGGTACGAAATTAACAATTTTAAAAGTCGTGGAATGCAATTAACAAGACTCCAATAGTCATTGGACCAAAATGACAATTTTCTCTTTTTTACTGGTATTTTACTTTTACATAGTGCTCTGTTTTTTTTTTAATTCTAGAAAGAATATTTTCTTTGTTAAATTTGGACTATCACCTTGATCTTTGTTTTCACTCTCTACTTATATAGAAGAAGTATCAGATTTTGTGAAAAAATAGCGGTAAGTTTTTGCGCCCAAAATTGATTTGACAATTAACGATTAAAATATGAAGTATTCTTTATTTTACCAGTCAATAAAATGGCAGTGTATTCACCTTTGCAAAAATACATAGTAGTAACTTCTTTTACAGTACTCTTTAGAGAAACCTCTGCAAAAATACATAGTAGTAACTTCTTTTACAGTACTCTTTAGAGAACTCTTCTATACATCTTTAGTTTTTTAGTTTTCTTAATTGAGGTTTTAGAGGAAGATAATCCTAATGATGTTCAAATATCCAAGTTTGTTAAGATAGTGCCTAATGATAAAAGAAAGATTATATTTGAAGCTTTATTAAATTACAATGTTGAAGGAAAAGTAAGACATGGAGCAATTAGAGATGTTGCAAGTATATACTCTATTTCTATAAGGATTGTTAGTCGACTATGGAAAAAAGGGGATTGATTGTGTTAAACATGGTGTGCCTGTTGATACTTCTTTGAACTTGACAGGAAATGTTGGCAGAAAAAGGATTTAGATTAATCCTGATGAAATTTCAAGAATTCCTTTGAATCGTCGTACAACAAATCGCTCAATGGCTACTGCTCTAAATATGGCAAAGACAAGTCTGCATAGAAGAGTTAAAGAAGGATCCTTGAAGTCACACTCAAATGCTATAAATCCATTATTAATAGAAGAAAATCGAAAAGTTATATTACAATTTTCATATCTATGATTGATTTGAATTCACCTCCGCATAATTCATCTTTCGTAGATATGTATGATCGTGTTCATATAGATGAAAAATGGTTCTTCCTCTCTAAATCTTCTAAAAAATATTACCTATTGCCGATGAAGATGAACCATACCGTACTTGTAAAAGTAAAAAGTTTATAGCCAAAGTGATGTTTCTATGTGCTCTTGCCCGCCCACGATTTGATTCAGGGAGAAATGAAATGTTTGATGGAAAAATTGGAATATTCCCATTTATTTATAAGCAGCTAAGCGTAGGAGTAAAAATTGAGAAGTCGGAACGTTGGTAACTAAGCCAATTGAATCAGTAAATAAAGAAGTTACTAGGAAATGGTTGGTTGATTATGTATTGCATGCAATACGGGTAAAATGGTCACTTAGTAGTTCAAAGTCTATATATATTCAACAAGACAATGCAAAGCCACATATTAGTGTAAATGATGTTGAATTTCTTGAGGCTACCCAAAAAGATGGCTTTGACATTCGCTTAACATGTCAACCTCTAAACAGTCCGGACATGAATGTGCTAGATCTTTGTTTTTTTTAGAGCTATTCAGTCTTTGCAATATTAAGAAGCCCCACATAATGTTGATGAACTTGTTGTTGCTACTCAAAAGGCTTTTGATGATATATCAATAGAAAGTCTAAGTAATATTTTTTTGATTCTACAACTATGCATGATTGAAGTCATGAAAAGGTTTGGAGGGAACAATTACAAGATTCCACACATAAATGAGCAAAAGTTGGAACAAGAAGGTCGACTACCTACTACCACCTCCTGTGATATGGAAGTTTTAAATGAAGAAATTTCAAGCCTTCAACATTAATATTTGATGTACATTTTGTATTTTGTGGTTATCATTGCAAAAGTAAGGAGTAGTATATTTTGATGTAAATTTTATAATCTGCATAGTCAGTGTTTTATTTTGTGTTTAACTGTTTAAATATCTAGTAGGACTATGGAGAAATTGTAACATGGAACTATGGTGATTAATGACTCAGTACTGTATTTTGTGTTTTTTTTTCTAAGCCAATGGAATACTTAGAAATTGAATATCTTTTCAAGAATACTTTGAGCTAATAATGACTTACTGATTTGAACTATGGTGATTAATGACTTACTGGTTTTGTTTGGAATTTTTGCTAAAAATGGTGAGAGTTACAGTGTTGGATGATGCTCTTAAGAGCATGTACATCGAGTTTGGGAGGTACAGTAGATTTTCTGATTTTCTGGGAGATTTCTAACAGACAGTTGTTGTGTCTGTATGTAGTCTTGTAGCACTCAGCCATGAATCCAACGCAATCAAAAACAAAAAAAAAAAAAAAAAAAAAAAAAAAAAAAAAAACTCCACGTGAATTTCATTGTCATCTTCTTCCCACGAGCATCACAGAAATTGACTTCACCATTCACCTTTAATTTACTGAAATTCTTGGCTAACCACATACAGAACTTCATCAGGTGATTGTTAAGTTTCTTTTCGTTATGCAAAAGCATGGGTACATTGGGGTGTTTGAGTATGTGGATGATTACAGAGCTAGAACCATTTGAGTAGAGTTTGTTGTTTTTACTAAGTTTCTTGTTGACAATAATGACTGAGATCTATATGTTCGATTTTAACTTTGTTTTCGTTAAGATTTGAGTACAACTTGTTGCCTTTATTTCATTTTGGAACGATGTGTTCGACTAATACATTTAGCAAAATGTAGATAATTTCTCTGTTAAAAAATTACAGAGTACTCCGATAACTATTTTAAAATATTCATAATTGACCAAAAGTCGAAGTTTGGTTTTCGGTTCATTATGTCGATTATAAAAAATCGAATGTCATAACCCATTAAAAACTTATTCAGCGAATAATCGAAATTTTAAACGTCCATAATTAATTCATCAAATAACAAAAAAAAAAAATTTACCGCAAATTTATCAATTAAAACTAATAACCGATAATTGACCAAAAACAAAAAAATTTTATCAATTCGATATCGGTAATTGATTTCTTCATTTTTATAATTGATCAAAAAAAATTATCGATTATTCGATATCAGTTATTGATTTTGTCATTTTTATAATTGACCAAAAAAAATTGATCTATTATTCGAGATCGGTTATTGGTTTCGTCATTTTTATAATTGACCAAAAACGAAAAAAAAATTATCAATTTGATATCAGTTATTGATTTCATCATTTTTATAATTTACCAAAAAACAAAAAAAAATTATTGATTCGATATTGATTATTGATTCTGTGATTTTTATAATTGACCAAAAACAAAAACAAAATTATCAATTATTCGATATCGGTTATTGATTTCTTCATTTTTATAATTGACCAAAAATTTTTTTTATCGATTATTCGATATCGGTTATTGATTAGGAATATATTGTAATTGTTTTGATGAACCAAAAATGTAATATTTGACCCTCAATTTTATTTTGAGTGTAGTATAGGATTTACGCCGTGTACAAGCCTAGAAAATTGTGTGGAAATTGCAAAAATATAATTTTTTAATTTATGCTTGCAAATCGTTTGCTTCCACTTTACAAATTGAGAAGATTTTGAAGATTGGTCAAGTCTCGTGTACATCCTTAAACGTGACAACATTTGGTTCGAATTGAAAGAATTAATTTAATTCAAGGTGAGAATGTTGCAATTAAAGGTCAAAATCAAGAAGTCAACTAGAATGGGTTCTATCACAAATTATTTAGAGTTGAGGATGACCTCTTGAAGATTAAGTAGCGTGGCTAACCTTAATTTAATTAAGGTAAGGATGACCTCTCACAAATTAGAAAAAGGCTAATTTTGTGATGAGGATGACTATGCACAATGAGGATGACCGTGCATATTTAAAGGAGAAGAGGCTGATTTGCTCTTAATTAAAGGAGAGGATGCCCGTGTGCAATTAAAGATGAGGATGACTTGCAACATTAATAGGAGAATGAGGCTAACTCCTTGGAGAAGAGGCTAACCATGCACTAAGTAAAGATGAGGCTAACCGTGTGCATTATTTTGAAGGTTGAGGCTGATTTACATTATTTAATGAAGGTCAACCTATTTCCTATTATTATAAGGAGGCTAACTGATTTATCCCAAAAAGATGATGACTACGGCGTGATCAAGGAATAAAAATAGGATGACCTATTTTTATTTATTCTCAAGGAGGTCAACTGCCAACATGAAAGAATTCTAAAAAGGGAAATATTATTTTTCCAATAATATGGCATGAGGATGACTCTTGAAGGTGAATTAAAATATTCTTGCTACTTGGAGCTGAGATAAATTTAAGAAAAGTCAATGAACTTTTCGGTGGCATTAATTATGCTCAAGCAAGAATCACCGAGCAAATATATTTCAGAGCAACTTGACTTATGAACAACTCAACTGTTCACACTACCAAAAGATAAACAAAGTCAAGGAAATGTGGCTACAAGTTACAAGGCAAAATCATGTTAGTGATTAATGAAGACGTTGGAGGATCATTAGAAGCAAATATTCAAATTCATCTGACAGAGCCATCAAAGTTGACAAAAATCATCTGAGGACAATTAAATGCTCTGAAGATACATAACAGTCAAATAGCTTTAGCTATAAAAACCGATGAAGACTTGAAGACAAGCGATGATGAGGATCACAGAGATATCAGATTAAGCAAGTGCTAAGTATTGAGCTAAACACGAGAGAAAATCAAGTCTTAAGAAGAAATACTTTTATTTCTTGAGAAAAATTGTAGGAGTGTAGCTTTGTGCAAAACACTCGAGGAAACTAAGTATAGCTTTGTGCAAGACACTTGGTTGAGGAGTATACCTTTGTGCGAGATACTCGAGGAGCGTAGCTTTGTGCGAGACGCTCGGGAGCGTAGCTTTGTGCGAGGCGCTCGGGATTGAGTGTAGCTTTGTGCAAGACACTCGGAGTTGAAGAATTGCTAGAAGGGCACTGGTTCACTATTGTATCTGGATGATTGAAGATAGTGAAATTCCTCCTTGGAGTGAAAGGAGAAGAGTGGACTAGGAGGATTACACCACCTCTGAACCACTATAAATTGCTGTGTCCATTTACTTATCTGCTTACATATTTCGTGCATGCCTATATGATCATCACACACTTTGTCACATTAATTATTCTAGCACCTAGAATCACGTGACACTAAATTTGCATGCAAAGCATACTTCATACTCATCCTCATCTTGCTCAAAGTATTATTTGCTAGAATATTTCGAACCCACTATTCATTGCTTAGATTATTTCATCTGGGTTTGATAGTTTTCACGTCTGCATGCAAGCCAAACTTTTCATATTTATTATTTGAGCTATTCCAAAAGCTTCTAACGTGTTGCATGTACCAAAGCTCTTCATTTTTACGTAAACTTGATTATAGAACTTTTCCATTCATTATTCCGCTGCGAACTCTATTTGATTTATTGTTTCATGCTTGTTACCTAGAGTTGAAATTACTAAAGTGTTATAATATTTTAAATTGTTTGAAAAGTCTATTCACCCCCCCCCCCCTCTAGACTTTCCCACCCTATCGGGACCAACAGATTTCGTCATTTTTATAATTGACCAAAAAATTTATCGATTCAATATCAGTTGTTTATTTCGTCATTTTTATAATTGACCAAAAACAAAACAAAAAAAAATTATCGATTCGATATCGGTTATTAATTTCATCATTTTTATAATTGAACAAAAACAAAAACAAAAAAAAATATCAATTATTCGAGATCAGTTATTGGTTTCGTCATTTTTATAATTGACCAAAAACAAAAAAATATATATTATCGATTCGATATCGGTTATTGATTTCGTCATTTTTTCCTTAATTTAGTTCATCAAGAATGAAAAATTAAAATTCAAGAACAAAATTACGGAGCATCTTGGTTGGTTAAATAAAGAGTAGAAAAGTATGTAAATGAGTAAAAATAGTCTTATCATTTTTACTACAACAAAGTATAATAAATTATCATAAAAGTATGAAATAAATATAAGGGCAAATTTGGAAAAGTAGAATGATAGTAGTGATTAGTTTAGGAAAGTGGACAACATTATGAGACAAACTAAAAAGGAAAGTAAGACAGGTAAAATGGGACAGAGGGAGTACTAGTTATCAAATTTGAGACAACTGCCATGATAGGATGTCAACACGGTAGAAACATTACATAAGACCAACCACCTAAACAAATATAACAAACTGCATACTATGCCATGAAGAAATCAATCCTAGGGGAGGCAAAGGAGTAAAAAGAAAGCGTAACGCACGTGTCGCATTTCTCGTACGATGTACATTTACACCAACTATGCAAATCTCCTTCATATAATGCAAATGTAACCAATTAAGTTCCAATTTATCTCCCATAGCTAGACCGCAATCCCATCTTCCAACACCTTCCCCAACATAACTTTCTATGTGCCGCATAACATACACTCCACAATCCACCTTGTTCTTAGTGTCCTGCCACTTCATTAGCATCCTTTTGGTCTCCAGATTAAGATACTCACTAGACTTGAAACCCTCACCAATCGACTTGAGATATTCATGCAACAACAATTTCTACAGAAAACATACATATAACATCTTTAAAAGATGAAACCGTAAAAAAAAAAAAAAAAAAAAAAAAAAAAAAAAAAAACTACAATCACACCAGTGATAATACATACAAGATTTTCTGGGGTATTAATAGTACTATCAAAGTGGGATGAAGCCCGCAGACTGGCCTGCACTCACCCCACGTGAGGCGGGTTAGGGCTACACAAAAATGACCAGCGAAAGAGCGGGCATAACGGGCTTGGCCCGCTAAGGCCTGCAACTAGCGCGAGTTAGCCCACGCGGGCGGCAAATTATTGTGTGGAGTGTGGATCATGGTCCACATAGTGCTGTGTGGACCATGACGAAAAGTACATTTTTAATATACTAAATGTACATTATTTGTGTACTGAATGTACATTATATAATATAATGTACATTCATTACACAAAAAATGTACATCCTCTAAATACAATGTACATTTTTAATATACCAAAAGTTTATTATTTTTATATTGAATGTACATTATTTCATAGTATGGTCCATACAATAATCATTGCACGCAGGGTGCGAGTCAACCCGCGGACCAAGTCCTATATATATATATATATATATATATATATATATATATATATAATATAAAAACGTAATGTTTTGTGAGTACACAAAACACGCATAGAACACTAAGTTTATATATATATTATATTATATAAACATAATATAATATATAATATATATCTTTATTTTTTACTTTTTATTTATATTTTTAAAAGCCCGCGGGGCCGGCCAACATGCGTGGGGCGGGCTAGGGTTGTAGGAATCCTAGCCTTTGGCGGGACAAGCCTAATGGGGCGACCCGATCCGCTTTGACAGTACTAGGTATCACCATATTTCAACGTAGTGGGATGAGTGGAAGCGAAATTATTAATAATTGCAAGCCGCTCAGTCACAAAGTTGACACACAAGAGGAAGAAATGATTGCTTTGAAGAATAGGAAATAATAGTTGAGGCACAAAGCACAATGGTTACATCGGTATGGGCACAAATACACCAATAGAATAAAGGGATTAAATCCTATGTGCACACGTTCAAACACAAATGGGTACACAAACATAAACGAATGGGCACACATGAAATAAATGGTGAGCACCGAAGTGTAACGAGCAACAAAATCAGCCCCCATAGCCTTCGAAAACCAAGCCAATCTCTGATTGTCTATTTCTTTGGCCAACACAACAGTGTTAAGCTGTTAAGAAAACAAAAACACCAAGGATGATAATCGGCAACATCGCACAACATAAAAAAAATCAATTGAATCAAAATTACACGTAAACTCACAGTGGTGTAAGGCGAGGCAAACACCCTAGTTGGTGCAATTGGTCCTTAGTACGTTCTTGGGAGTTTAATATATATACAAGACCACATATTAATCACCCACGAAAACCTTCGGACCAGGAGCCAAAGAACATAGATCCTCACGACGAGAAGTCCGACCACTATACAAGAATAAAACCTCATGCCTACAGCTAGGATGAGCATTGATTACAAAGACAAAAATAACACACATTTGGGCACGAGGAAGAACTACATATGCAGCTAAAACTTACAAATATATATGTATGTATATATATATATACATTTATCGCATTAAATTGTGTGTGTGTGTGTGTGTGCGCGCGCGCATGTATGTATGTATGTATGTATGTATGTGTACATACATACACACACACACACACACACACACACACACATACATACATACATACATACATATGGACGCACTCAGGTGAAAACTCTCGTCCATGAGAGAAATAAGAACGATTCACAGCCGTCCACATGTCTAGATCAAAGAATCAGATGTAATTTTAAAGAAACGCCGCGGTGGAATTTTCATAAATAACTCAAACTTTGGTGCAAGCAAATGTGCTATAAGTGCAAGTACTTGGTGCACATTTGCACGTAAAATGTGTAAGTAAAATCACTTACAAGTGCAAGTAATTTACCTTCTTAACATCCGTGCACCTAGGTTCACCTAATTATAACGTTATGTGCACTTAGTATTGATGCTCAGTGTACAATTTACTTGCACTTGTAATACAATTTATTTGCACTTAGGTTCACTATATGAAACTGCTACATACAATTTACTTGCATTTCGTGTTCAATTATTTACGAAAATGTCACTGCGTTTTTTTAAATCAGTGTTTCTGATATGTTAGATCTGGACACTGGACGGATGACATGCGTTCTCACTTCTCTCTTCGACAAGTAGTTCGCACCTGAACGTAGTCCTCTATATGATATATATATATATATATATATATATATATATATATATATACACACACACACACACACACATATACACTTATATTTATGTATAAATTACTAATAGTTTGAGTAGCTGAGTTGGTTGAGTAACTACAGGGCATGTTGGTAGGGCTGGGCACATTTCGGGCTGCAATGGTATTCTTCGGTTCGGGTATCGGTTTTGAAAAATTAGATTCGGATTCGACCCGAAACCCGAAATATATGGGTACTATAAATAATAGATTTAGGGTTTCAGACTTCCTCAGTTCCTCCGCCTCCTCTCATTCTCACTTCTTTCCTTCTCTCTTCTTTCTCTGTTTCTCTCTTGCGATCCCCTCTCCACTCTACTCTCTCTATCTCTCAGATCTCATCCCTCACTCTCCGTGCCTCTCACCTTCTCCAGTCTTCGTCTCTCACCTCTCACACACTCTCCGCGGCTCCGCTTCTCACCCTCCACGTTTCCGATTCTCACCTTGGCGTCTCAGATTCTCACCCCGCCCAGTATCTCCGATTCTCACACTGGCGTCTCCGAATCTCACATCGGTGTCTCCGAATCTCACATTGGCGTCTCCGACTCTCACCCCGGCGGCTCCGGCTCTACGCCCTCCGCTCTCTCAAGTCTCGCCTTTGCTTTAGTTACTTAGTCACTCCCGGTGAGTCCCTTTCTCTCGCTTGAACTTTGAGTCGCCTCTCACCTCTCTATCGCTCATTCTCTCAACTCTCTATTTAGGAAACCTTAGATCTCCTTTGGGGCTTCAACTTGACTTATGAGTTGTGACTGCCGTCCACCAGTCCGCTACTCAAAGGACGCCGTCAGAGCCTTTGGCCATGAAAACCTAATAGGTATCATTTACTTTATTTTTATTTTCTTCAGAAGCTTTAATCTTTAAATAGTTTTTAAAAAAATTTCCCTTTTGTATTCATGCCAAAAATTTGTTTATAATTGTTTTTTTTTTCAGAAAATTTTTCCCCCTATGACAATATATATATGTATTTTTGTGTATTCTTGAATTTATTGGATTTGTTGCTGAATAGTTCTATACTTTTAATATTTTTTGTGTGTTTAGACATTAGATGTTCATACTTCATATAGTGAAAAGTTTACTTAATTATTTTTTTGGTTTTGTTTTTTACTGCAACGTTGTTTTTAACATTTTAAAAAAAAATGTGACTTATGTAGTTATGTATATATATTGAAAAGTTTACTTAAATTTTTTTGGATTTTTTTTATTGAAAAGTTATTTTTAACATTTTTTAAAAAATTGTGACTTAGGTAGTTAATGTATATATATTATTTAAGATTTGGGAAAGTAATAAAAATTGTAACATTTTTTAACATACAGAATATATTTTATTTTCTTTTTATGAGTTAAACAGTGTGTGCATAATTTGTGTGTTTGATTTTAAATAGTTTGTGTGTTTGAATTTTAATAGTTTGTGTGCCTAATATAGTACGGAGTAATATAGGAGTTATGTGTATCAGTTTGTGGGTAATTATGTGTATTAATTTCTGTAGAATGTTTGTTGTAAATTGTAATTATGTGTATTAGTTTTGGGTTTAAACACTTAAAAATCTAATTGTTGTAAATTGTTAGTTGGTAACATTCAGTGAGTGAGGGAGTTTACCAAATTTTAGTGTTTATTTCTTCATGTTTTGTAAGTTTAACAATTTGTAGGTTCCTGAAAAATATTAGACTTTATCAAAGACTATGGTTGTGTGTTAAAACTGGTGTATGGAGATTTGATGCAAGAAATAATATTTTTTCCTTTTATTTTAAAGTTGAATTGTTATATTTAAATCTATGTATGGAGGTTTGATAGTCTTTGATTTTTTACTATTTGTGTTACATTGGCACTAACTTAGGTCATTGCTTATGCTATTCCATAAGTTTTGGTATGTTTGTTTGTAAGTATAGTATCTTATCATAATTAGAATTAAATTATCTTTTTTTATTGTTGTAGGTCCTAATTCGAAGAAGACAAATGAATAGTCAGACCCAGACCATTGGTGAAGACTGAAGAGTCATTGGATCAATTTTTGCTTATTCAAATCGGGAGCAAACTAAATGTACTAAGATGATTGGCATTACCCCCAACCATATTTCACTATGTTTTAAGGAGTATTTAATTTTTGTCTTGTGCTTGTAATTAACTTAGTTTTACGGTAGGCAGGTAGAATCTTGTAATTATTGTCATGGTTTATTATTATTAATATTATTTTATTGGATTTATAATTTTGGGTTTATTCTCAGAATTTTCCTGTGTAACATTTAAAATGTCAAGATTTTTAGGAGTATTATACTTTTCTGGTTTTCATACCCGACCCGCGCAGAAACCGACCCGAAGCACCCGAACCCGAAAAAACCCGAAAGTTTTCGGTTCGGTTTTCGGGCTTGGAAAGTGAGCACCCGAAAATTTTCGGGTGGCCTATATTCGCACGGGTCGAACCCGAACCCGCCGCAGAGCCCACTTTTAAGAACCCGCCGCAGTCGCCTGCTGGTTCATTGTCTCCGATTTCACCGGTGACCTTCTGACCGCATGCATCGTATCCCTGTTGTCTACACCGACCCCCTGCAGGGACATCTTTATCTTTTCAGTACTCCGTTCTAAGAGGTCTTGTACCTCCGACTGCTTAGGACTTGAGAGTGTTTTTTCCATCGAAATGATTAATTGCAGTTGTTTTGTGGCTCCATAATCAACTTGAATTAATTTAAACTTAAAATATTAGTTTGGTTTTGATTTTTAACTAGAATAGTCTTCAAGTGATAAAACAATATTGTGCATAAAAATTATCCAGAGTATCACTTGAAGACTATTCTAGTTAAAAATCAAAACCAAACCATTTTATTTATTAGTTTAATACAATTTGTTTCTTTTCTTTATACGGAGTATAATAATTGGGAATAATGATGAAATAAACAACTTAATTTTCAATATGCTAAGACCTTGTAGTCTAGTGGCACAAAGTGACTCCCTCAAATGAGAGGTCATGTGTTTGAACCTTAGTGGAGGGATATTTACTACTACATTTTGTAACAGAAAACGACATTCCAAATTAAACCTAACCCATAAGTTGTATAGTAGTAATTACATGTTTTTATTTTTACACCCAAAAGTAAATCAACATTTTGATTTTTGCTTCTTTGTTCTTAAAATCAATTCAAAGTATTTTGATGTCTAAAATATATTACTAAATTTGACAGAATTGGAGATTGGATTTGGGAGAAGAATTGGAAATTTGATGGGCTCCATTATTGGGCCTTGTTCATTCGATAGTTGTAAATTTGTTCTTTTTGTTCCAACATTGTTGTGTTAGGCCTATCAGGCCTTTTTTTTTTTTTTTTTTTTTAATTTTAATTTGATGGGCCTCGGAATAGTTTTTTCCCGGTGTGAGGGTGCTACTGTGCTAGGCCGAATTTCGAATTTTGATCCCAACACTACTTGTTGTGACTAAAATAGTGTTGAATTTGACAAAAGATTTGTGGCTTGTTTGGTTCATAGTTTATAGGAAAATATGTTGGGAAAATCACTATTTTGGTTCCTCTATTTGTTTCTTAACTGTTAATATAGTCTTTAGTTTTCAATTTCAACTAATTTGATCATCGAATTGTTTAAAATTTTGTCAATTAAACTCTTTCGAGAGACCAAAATGGTAATTTTCTCATTTTTAAAATTTCGTCATTTGATCTTTGAAGGGTTTAATTGACGAAATTTTAAACAATTCGATAATTAAATTAGCTGAAATTAAAAATTATGGACTATATTTACAGTTGGAAAATAATTGAGGGACCAAAATGGTTAATTATTTCTCCAATACTTTTTGAGAGAATTTTTCTTCAAATTTAAGGAAAAAATATATTTTACCTTATTTGGTTGGTAAAATTTTATTTTATGAAACATGACTTCCTTTCTCTGCTTCGATATTTTATTTTCCACATCTTTTGGAAGAAAATATATAACGTGAATTTTTATATTACAATTACATGAATTATATGTTTATATTACGGTTACAGTTCGAATTTTTATATTACACTTACAGTTGAAAAACAATTCTACTTTTTTTACCTGAATTATATGTTTATAGCGTTTTTATGTAGCCACATTAGCTCCATCATTTATTTTAAAAGTGTTTTTTTTTCCTTTTTATATTAAATCAACATTTTTATCCTTAAAAATAAGTATTTCATTTATTTTTATTCGTTAACAAATTATTGTTTATATACAAAAATCATAATAAATGCAAGCGAAACAGAATATAAACCATTTGCAAATATTATAATTATAATTTTAAACTAATCCTACAAAATTAAAACTTAAACACAAATAATTCATTAATACTAATAAATTCTAATTATAATATTAATGTCAGTAGATTTGACTTAAAATTATAATTATAATATTTACAAAAAGTGTCTGCTTTTTTTTTTACACATTTATTCTGATTCCCGGCCACATATAAGTAGATATGACCACGATTTGGTTCTAGTTCACGGTTCTGAGAAATAATAAATTGGAACTGATAGTTTCGATTTGAACCACCAATTTGATTTATTTTATTTATAAATTCTATTTTCTATTTTTTAAATAATCCAAATTCAATAATTATATTTTAAAATTTTAATTTTTTCTGGTTCAGAATCAAAACCAAAGGTTCTGGTTCCCAATTTTAATAAACTAAAACCAAAACCTTTTTAGTTTCAGTTGCGCTTTAGTTGCTACAGTGTCCGATTGATTTGAACCGAACAATGGTCACCTAACCAATAATTTGCTGGAGAAAAAAATAAATGAAATATTTATTTTTAAGGGTAAAAATATATGTTTAACTAAAAGGGGGAAAAACTGCCACTTTTAAAATAATTAAAAGGGTTAATGTTGACACATGAATAATTCAGGAAGAAAAAGAGTTATATAATTCAGGGAAAAGAAATGTCATTTTTCCTATTTTTATTTTGTACGACATTTGTGTCTTTTTACTAATTATTTCTTACAACTTATTTCTCACAAATCAAAAACAATCAAATAAATATTTCAAATACTTTCTTTTTCATTGAATTTAAATTTAATTCCTTCTTAATTTTTTCGGTAGGATCAAATAGGCTATGGTGGCAACAGTGATGTTGATGGTTGTGTAGTGGTGGTGGTGGTTGTAGTGGTGTTGGTGGTAGTAGTGGTGGTTGTGGTGATTTTGTGATGGTAGTGTTAATAATTTAGAAACTAGTTTGAATTCTTGAAAAGAGATTAAAAAAAAATAATAAAAATACGAGAAAATAAATAATCCAAAAAAAAAATCTACTAAAAATCTAGACATTTTTCGCCAAATTAGATCTTTTTTTATTTAATCAGAACAAATATTTTCCTTTGACTTTATTTTCTTTGAATATCAAATACTAGAAAATCCGAGAAATGACTTCTGCAAGACATTTTATGAGTTTCCAAACGGACCCTTTGATGATTTTGTAGTTTAGTGTGGTGGATGGATGAGTGTAAACGGAGATGGAATCAACGAGTGTCGTTCTCTAAGGATGACAAATTGGAGCTAAGTCAAGCATATGACATTCAAGGGAGTTTGTCACCAAGAGTTGCTAGAACCAACCAAAGTAAAAGAAACATTGAATAGCATTGATTTTAAGGGTAATAACTACTAAGGGCAGAAGATTAAACAATCAATTAAAATGGAGAGTTGGAGCCTTTCACTAAGTCTTATGCACGTAGTAGGTTAAGGTAGATGGGATAGAATGCAAACAATGTCCCACTCAAGGAAGTTCAAGGCACAAGCACCAAGTTACGTCAAACTTGGACTCCTAAGTCCTCATTCGGTTAGGGCATTTTATCGAGCACGTTGTCTACCACTTCTTCCGAATCTAGTCCTTTCAGACATAGGGCGGGAATGTAGATGAGTAAGACTACGTGGAGGCACAACCTCTTGCTACAACCACTCTCTCACCCTCCTTATTTATCCCAGTCGGCAACAAGCAAGAATCATTTCAACAATATCATCCACTCAAAAGCGTTGGAACACAATTTGCACTCATTTCATCTAATTTGGCAATTCAAGCTCAAGCATGCATAATCCCTAACTAGTAGCATCCAACTCCTTTAGGAAATTAGCCACTCATCATAGTAGAATTGAAATTCACAAGCAAAGGAAATTAAATTGCAAAAGAGAATTGGATCAAAAATTGCAAAGGAAAAGTAAATTGTTACCTAAAATTGAAATCGAATTGAAGTCTTCCAATACACCATGGATGAATCTCTAGCTCTCTTTCTAAAGAGAGAAAAACCTAGCTAACTTATCCAAAAGTAAAGTACAAAAGCTAAAAGTGAGATGAAAGTCAAAAGTCCACTAAAAATAGATCTTAAACTAGCTTATATAGCATCTCATCCACTGCACTTCATGATTTTCCTCACTGCCTTCGATCCACATCCAATCCACGAGCGTGGATCGCTCGTGGATAGGATCATTTAATTCCACATATGGTCGTCCACGATCGTGGATGGAGTCGTGGAACTTTCTGCTTCTAATCCACGACCCGTCCACGATCGTGGATCACTCGTGGACAGACTTCTTTTGTGCTTCTTCCTTTGAGTGTTCCCGATTGAGTCCATATTCTTCCTTCTCAGCTCAATACCCTTCAAAATAGATTAGCACATCCAAGCACTTTTGACCATAACTCACCCAAAAACAGACAACCCTTATACATAGGTGTTTTTGGCACTTATCACCCTTATTTGTTTGACAATTTAATTTAGAGTTGTTAAAGCGGACTGGTGGAGCGAGACCTGCTAAAGCCTACCTTTTGGCGGGGCGTGCTAAAATGCCCACCAAAAAGTACAAGTCTATAGAGGGTTGTCCCGCATTAAGCCCGCGGACTTAGATAGTGGCCCACCAAACGTAACTTACTTTGTTTATTTTATTTTTTTTTTGGGATCAAATGGAAGGGGAAACCAGGGGAACAACTAGTTTACTATTTCCATTGCCGTCAAGCTGGGACACCAACGACATCATCTTCAAGTGCCTTCTCAATTTCCATAATGGGCTGCTACAAGATGTAAGTTCCTCTCCCAGAGCCACGCATTCAGTTCTCCATTCTTCAAGGGAAGATAGCTCATGTTCTTTGTTTGTATGTTTTTTTTTTAATTTATAAAAAGGAATATGTATAGGAATAAATGAATTATAATGAAACAAAGGAGTTAATCATAAAATTAAGTGTTGAAATTTGAGAATGGACTGATGATATTTTACAATGAAACAAAGTAACAATTAAATAAAATAAATTAAACAAAGGAGACTGCGATTGGACGAACTGAGAAAGTGGTTCGAGATCGGAAGGGTTGCGAGCCTACGACGTCATTTCTTGTGGTTCTGCCAATGACGTCGTTGGATTGTCGGCTTGAAGGTTGAAGAAGATACGAGATGAAGATTGAAGAGTGAAGATGTGGAACTATGGTCTGTCGTCAGTGATTATATATTCTATGAAGAAGGGAATGGGCAGAATTGCAGAGTGCGGAGGGAGGGGAGAAAAGGGATTAACCGCATGTTTGGTTCGCGGAATAGGCCTGGAATGGCATAGCATTCCCGGGAATAGGCCTATTCCTTTGTTTGGTAATACTTTTTATTCCCAGGAATATTGCTCCTGGGAATGAGCTATTACCCTTGCAGGGGTAATAGCTATTACCAGGGTCCCCCTTGGTATTAACCTATTCTTGAGTTCTCAGGAATAGACAAATTTTCTTATTTACTATTTTACCCTTATATTCCTGTTTTGCACTGTTATTTTTTGTTAATTTCATTTTAATCTTTTATATTTTTGTTAAATATTTATACATATATTTTATATTATTAAACATAAATAATATCATCTTTTATATTTTTGTTAAATATTTATACATATATTTTATATTATTATTAAACATAAATAATATCATCTCATCAAGACGATTAAAAAAATATTAATATTTAAGATAGATTAATTAAATATTTTACAAATAATCAAGTGTTGTATAATTTTTAAAATTTTATACCAAAAAATAAATAATTGTTTCCAAATAATTCACAATATACACATTTCAATAAATAAATATAAAAATGAAATGTAATCTGAATACAAGTTTAGCTCAAGAATCTAAAATCTCATTTGGTTCATTCATAATGTAACATTTGTTGGTTATTTCCATCCAAAGTGATTATCTTCTTGAATTTTCCGATATATGGAAAGATGCCCATGAGTAGTATTTTTGCTGCACTAGAAGTGAGTGACTACTTTGCATCTTTTTGACTACTTCAAATGACGTATAGAGCTTGTATTCTCGTTAGGATAATCTCAGGTCTTTATCTTTCACAGATGACGCAGAAATGGAAAGAGGAGTTAAAAATGAGGAACTAACTATATTTTGAAATTGCAGCACTGCAGAAATAGGCCAAAAAAAGAGCATTTAGATGATGACAATGGGCACGAACAAAATAAGAAACCTAGAGAGTTCACTTCATCTGATGATACTCAATCAATTTTTTTCATGTATCATTCTAGTTAAAGGAAAAGCAGCAAAATTTGCATGAGCCAGAGACTGCAAATGGCAAGCATCACATTTTATAGTAATATTAGGACTATTAAATATCTAATAATTTGTTGCAGGAAGACTCCTTGAAATAAGGAGATACACACATCTCAAACCAACTTCCTGAAGACTTCATAATCTTTTCTTCTAAATATTATTAAATATTCTTTAAAATTTTTTGTTATTTATATGAATATTTTATTTCATAATTTATAGATCATTTTATTAATATTGTAATTGCTATAGAATAATATTATAAAAAAATCTTATGTAATAATAATAATAATAATAATAATAATAATAATAATAATAATAATAATGTACTCAAATAATAATAATAATAATAATAATAATTTGTATAAGGGTATTTATGTCTTTTAAATATATATTCCATTTCTATTCCTTTAACCAACCAAACGTTGTAATACAATTCCTAAAGTCTATTCCTTCAGCGAACCAAACAATAGAATACAATTCATGTTCTATTCCTTATTTATTTCATTCCTTATGGAATAACATTCATATTCCCTCCAAATCCATTCCGTGAACCAAACGTGATGTAAGGGAATTGGATTTATTAGGTTTATAGGGAATGGGTAGAAGGATTAAAAAATAAGAATAAAAGGAAGTGGGAAGGAATTGCTGATAGGACGCTTGGTTCAAATGAATGAATTAGGGGAGATAGAAATTGCAATTTTGTGGGGAAGGAATAAAGTGAGAATTTAAATTACATTGTTTAGTAGGTAGAAATAGAATGATTGAGAATTGAATGGGAATGGGGATGTGTGAATAAAGACTAAAATGTCCTTATATAATAATAATATAATAATATGAAGAAGGGTAAAATAATAATTCACCATAAAATACAATTCCACAAACTTAAGAATTGCCTAGGAATTGCATTCCCATGGTTGAAGGGAATCGCAATTCCACAAAGTTACAATTCCTTCCGGCCAAACCATGGAATTGTAATTCCATGGAGTTTGGTAGGAATGGAATTGCAATTCCATCCTACCAAACACCCCATGATTAGTGGGATTCTGATTTCTGGGAATTTAGCTTTTCGAATGAATTTTTTCTTTTTAAATAGGCCTGTCAAACTCGTGGGTTTAAGCGGGGTAGGCTAAAAAACCTACCATAATACGGACTTTAAAAATCAAAGCTCGTCCCACCCTTTTAACGGGGCGGGACAAGCTAGCTCAGTCGGCTAAGCCCGTTTTGAGTTTTCAAAATTCTAATTTGATTACTGATTTTTTATGTCATTTTGAAATTAATAGCTTTTTAAAGCTAGTCTATATATTGGCTTTGTTTGTCAAATGAATTTGTCAAAATTTGTTTGATTTGATTTATTTTAATGATTTGAATAGCTTTTTAAAGCTAGTCTATATATATTTGCTTTGTTTGTCAAATGAATTTGTCAAAATTTGTTGGATTTGATCTATTTTAATGATTTTGATCAAATCATTAAAATAAATGTCTAGTAATTGGCGATGTGATTGAACAAATAGCTATCAATACGATGATTCTGAAACATTAAATGAAGCAGCATTCTAATTTCTAAATTCATTAATTGAATTTATTTTGTTAAAAAATTACTTTGTCCACTACTTGGTAAAAATTACTTCTCTTGTCATCTTTTTTTTTTTTTTTGAGCAATTCTCTTATTCTCTTGTCATCTTATTCACCCACTTTCAAACTTAACTTCCTCTTTGTATTTCTAATATTGATTATTATTATTACCCACATTTTAAAAAATATATTGAATATTTGTATTTCAAAAGTACTTATTATTATTATTGAAAAATTAGTCATTTTTAATTTGTTATTTTTTTTTACCATCCAAAAATTAGAGAAAGATTTAAGTTTTTTCCTCACCTTCACCAAAGGTGGATGGAACCTTAGATGGATGATGGGAAATAATTTTGGTAGCGTATTTTAAATTTTGAAAATTTTACTTTTATACCCCCATGGGATTTTAATTCCTTAGATTTTAGGAAGAAAAAAAAATAATCTTGAGACAAAATTACCCCTTCATTTTTAACCTAAAATTGATGTTTGACCGTCCCTTCTAGATTATAGCGTGTATTACTTTCGACTACCGTTGACAGAGAACACCGTTCCTGAGCAATAATCATTCTAGGCGAACCTTAATTAAGTATATGTTTTCTCAAAATTCTCGAGTCTTTAAATTTGATATGTGTATATAGCATATTTGCCTAAATTTTGAACAACAAAATTTTCATTTTATGCGTTGATGGTGTGTGTGTTGTAAAATGTTCATTTTGTGCGCCGATCTATGCAACCAAACGGTGTGAGTTGTGTGTTTGTTAACTTTATTTATAATAGCGAATGAATTATTTATTTCTATACAATAGTACAGTGATTGAAATGTGCATTGTTTATAATAATAATAATAATAATAATATTGTTATAATAATAATAATAATAACAACAACAACACCGGGCATTTTAGACTTTATACTACTTATTATTCCCTTTCAATTCTCATGTATACCAAACATTCAAATTGAAATTCCCAGTAATTTTATTCATGCAAACCAAACACTAAAATTTAAACTCCACTTTATTCACATGTTATTCTTTTTCCATGAAATTGCAATTCTTTTCCATATAATTCCTTTCCTCCAACCAAATGTCCCGTTAAAGGATTACTTCATTTCTTTTGGGAAGAAAGTATTACTTCATTTCTACAAGAGTCTAGCATGCAGAAACCTAGGTTTTTCTAAACCCGATCAAATGTATGGTTTTTAAAATAAATAAACCGCCGGTGAACCAAAACTAGAAAATACAAATACGCTTGACGACTTAGTTCACCAAAAGTTTCTAACTACTTTTGATGGCAATTGATGTTTCCAAGCGATTAGAACTATAATGATTATAGTGAATCAAGGACACATGAGACCTCTTATATAGTACAATTGTATAAAGACTTTTCAAATATTTGACAAGTGTATGACCATACGAAATATTGATTGAATCAAGTTCACTCTTTGATTCACTCAGTTGAATAGTAAAAATTTTAAATATCACATACATGTCTATTCACCCCTTCTAGACTTGTAATCCCTTCCATTGACACAAACAATTAACCCTAAAGGCTCGTTTGGTTCGTGGAAAATATTTTAGGGGAAGTGAAATTGAAGTTCCATGGAAAAGCAATTACTAGGAAGATATATTTCATTGTTTAGTTGGTGGAAAAAAATTACTGGGAATACTTATAATTCCGTTGTTTAGTTGGATTTAGAATTGTAAAGAATAACGAGTATAAAGACATATATGTCCCTACAAATTAAGAAAAGTAAGAATAATTATGAAAAAACTTAACACAAGGGGCAAATTAAAATAGTCCAACCACACCCATTTTTCTTCACATCTTCAATAGAAAACAAAATCTTTGGTCCAGCTAAGGATTTTGTTTTCCTCAAATTTAAGGAATTCATTTTCCAATAGAAAATGAATTCCATGAACCAAACATCAAAAACTATTATTTTCCTCCCCTCTAAAGAAAACAACTTCCATAAAAATAAATTTCCACCCAACCAAACGTCCCTTAACATTTTTAAATAATATATACACTTAAATATATACATATTTCTGCAACTTTATAGATAGCAAAATATATATTGATGACCACCCAAGAAATAATCACACTTCAAACCCATTTTGATCTTCTGTGTAAAAATCATACAAACTTTTCTAATAATTATTGGCTATACTAATAAGCATGAGATCGAGTGTGCTCAAGTGAAGGACAAGACTTGGGATTCTGAGTGCAACTTTACCTATCATCCATACTTGCCAGATTTCAAAGAAATATTATTTCCTTCCTCTTTTTATTTATTTATTTATTTATTTTATAGATACAGAAAAATAATTATAATTAAATAATGAAAATAGCCACATCAATTTTTTTCCAAGTCAAAATTGGAAATTATAAAACAATAGAACGGTTCAAAAGTCAATGCAATGCATTTGGTGGCATCCAACAACTTACTTACATGATTAATAACGATGGAGCCCCTAATCCTAACATATGTTCCCACTTTTTAGGGAGAACTTGAAACAGCTGATCAGGAAATAACATGCTTTTGCTAGTTGTTGACAGTTCATCCCATTTTTGTACCAAGAAAATCCAGGACCCTCCTTCAATATAACCCTTTTAAGTTTCTCATTTTTTTTTTCTAAATCTAAATATATCAAAATCTCTTCACATGGACCTACTCCATTTTGGCACGTCACATGATCGATCGGTTTGTATTTAGCTTAATTGGGTGTATTTGTATCCAACTTTATCGTTAACTTAATTTACCAAAAACTTGTTATACAAGACTTCTTTTACATGAATCTTGTACAAACTAATATAAGTAATTTTAGTAGTTATATATATAATATTTTAGTAATTTTAGTAGGTTGATAAAGTAGTTATGAACAGATACTGCATCGTAGCATTGTAACAGAGTCAGCAGTACTAAAAAAAATATTTAGCCAACTACTATGTAGTGTGACGACACATTTATTATTATTCTAAATAGGTGATCACATGATCGAACCCCAGTTGGTGGGCGGCATTGGTTCTTTGGGCATAAAGAATCATAGCTTGTCATGAAATATTCAAATTATATGCGCAAACTTTGTGTAATGAAATTGTATATATACATTAACCGGCTTAATTGAAATTATTCTTAGAGAATACTTCCCACCTGGCTAACCCATTTTAGTGTTTTTTGACCGGTCATTTGATTAAATTTTGTTTTTTTTTTTAAAAAAAATTTTTAAAAGTTAAAAAAATAATAAATATCAACAAACTATATGAAAAATGCTACTTTGATTCACAAGAAAGTTCGCAGTCAGTCACTACCTGAATGTGTATGGGTGAAGTTCACATTGTAACCCTAATTTGTAAATGACCTCAATGAGATAAACTAGTCTAAACAACTTAAGTTGCCCATAGTTGATTCACTAAAGTTGAGAAGGAAAGCTAATAGGCAGCTCTCACAAGAAATTCGACTTGAAAATTTGTAGGTACCAAGCCAATTATCGATCAACTCAACTTGAGTTATCTCACGAAAAATGTTAATTTAAGATTGGGAGTATAAAAAAAAAAAAATGAAACAGTTAATGCAGTAATGTTACTTGCATCAAATTTTGAATGATTATTTAATGTAATTTATTTGATTATGACTCATAATCATATCAGCTAAGTTATAAAAATAAACAAAAAATGAAATGTTATAAAACTTTTAAAAATATCATATGGTATGCGTAAACTTTAATGTTTTTTTTTTCTTTAAAGAAATTTTTCTTTGGATGAAGGATTCATTGAGTCTCATGTTAAGATTAAGAAAATATTGAAAATTAAAAATCATATTAAATTAGGATAGGTAAAAAGTCGCAGTTTACTTAGCAATTAGAGAATGATAAGAATATTAGCGTAATCACACTAATATTGAATGGACCATAAATATTAAGAATCCTACCGAAAGTGAATTAAATAAAGAAATAAAAAAAGTAAAAGCAACTGCCGCAATTATGCTTATCTGGAAAATTAAAGGGCACCAAAGAATTTGGGATAATGAGAGCATTGCCACTATGGGTATGGCAAAGGGAGAAAATGAAATTACATTAATCAATATAATGATTAAATTGACCTTTCCCACATTGCACGATTAATGTCGCAATTCATTGGATTTATTTGACCAAGACTCCTTGACTACACCGATTTACCAAATTTTAATTCTCTGCAATGAATATTAAAAAAAGCGATAATTGCATTTTTTGTCCTTAAGTTATAGAGTAATTGTATAATTCGTCGCTGAATGTTGGTCATGGTCACTTTTCGTCCTTAAGCTATCATTAGCGTTATACTTTTCGTCTTTTCGTGAATTTTGTCGTTAATGTTTTATTAGTAAAGCGACGAAAAGTGTAACGTCAATGATAACTTAATGATGAAAACTGTGTATGATCTATACTTAGGGACAAATTCTACATTTATCCTATAACTTAGGGACGAAAAATAAAATTCATCCTAAATAAAATAGTTCCCCGAATCTTAACTTTTTAAATTGATTTTTTTCAAAAGTGATTATAGTTTGGTCAACCTTACCCCTAGAGTCTCTGTAGATGTAAATTGAATATCGTGCAATCAGTTCACCAGTCATTCGAATTTTCATGTGTTCACAAAATATTTAATTTAGATATTTCAACTTCCATAGTATCAGTCATTCAAGCAATCAACCAATTACGCTAAATCTCGAATGAATAAATTTGAATTTTTATGATCATAGATCGTTTAAACTACTCTTTTAGAAACGTTATGAGATGGAAACAAGTTTGAACGAGGATGGGCCCAATCGTCCGATCACAGCCGACGAACTAAACCGTTTGTGAAGGAAATGGGGTGGGAATAAGTACCAAAGGCTCCCACAAACTGTGACTTTCGTGTACACCACTACACCGTGTTTGGAAAGCAAGGAACCATTAAAAAAAAATCCAGAAATAAATTAAAAAGTCATTCTCAACGGGCTCACAACCACACCAATTTGATATCTTTAAGTAATTCCATTGGACAATTCTTCAAGGTCTTATCTTCTCTCACAATCTACCCTCCAACCAGCTATAAACCATTACTCTTTCATTATCAATAACATTATTTAAAAAAAAAAAAATTATACCCCCGAACTTTTTTCTCAACCAAATCAAGAAAACCCAATGACGTAATCCTGAAGCACTGATTTATTCATAGAAAATAAAGACTCGTATTTGACTTGGTTAATAACCAAGTGTTTAATTAAATAATTTTTTGTAAGTTATTCCTTTAAAATACTAAAATTAAAAAAATATAATAAAGTAATTTTTTATTAATTTTTTGAGAAAATTAACTTGCATATAATCAGCTATCAACTGCACATCAACCCAGTTGAGTTATAGTTGATTGTAAATATTACACATCAACCACACATCAACCCAGTTGAGTCATAGTTGATTGTAAATATTACATATCAACCCAATCAGCTAACAGTTATCAGCTATTTACCAAACAACTCAAATTCCCTTTAAAAAAAAATTATTTCATGAATTACAACTTATAAAAAAAAGAAAGTGAAAAAAAGTAGTAATAGATGTTAATGGTATAAGTAATTTTGGTTCATCATATCATATCACCGTCGACAACAATTCAAGAACATATATGATGACAAAGAAAATGGAATGGAAAAAACAAAAGCCATAACCACAACAACTTTACAGTTTACATCGTTTTGAATCATCAGCAAATATAATCATAATTAAGCCCTGATCTTGAAGCACCAGGAGTGGTGGTGGTGGTGGTGGTGGTGCGCGTGACCGTGATGGTGGTGGTGTTGGTGATGAGAAGTGTCCTTGTCGATTATACCCTGGATATGACGAAACTGCTCCACGTGGCAGGGGATATTAATCGGACCGTCGTGCTTGAATCCGTACTCCTCCTCGGCGTCTTTCAAAAGCTGCAAGAACAGAGGGTGGTTGATGTAGATGACGGGGATTACGAAGCGCTGCTGCTCCTCCCCCTGGCCCACCATAATCGCCAGGCATCCTTTCGGTATGCTCCTCAGATCCTCCTTCTGCTTCACGTGATGAACGTGGAAAACATCTCCGCTACCCATCTCGATCGAAAAATTCTGTTTCAACGGAAAATAAAAGAAGAGAAATCGGAATTCGAGATCGATCTAGAAGTCGCTGGAACGGGAATTAATTAAGCGGATGAAGAAATCGATGGAGAAAGGGTTACAAGGAGATGAGAGAGAAAGGCCAGGGATCGGAAGCGGAGATGGCGAGATTGAAGAGGGTGAGAGAAGAATCGGTTAGAGACTTTGGAACGTTGCTCATGATCTATCTAAGCTGTGCAGAATGGAATTGCTTTGCATATAGGGAGGGGAGGCGTTACTGTAATTGTAGAATGGGTTGTAGATGAGGGGGTTTATTAGACTCCACACGCCTATTTATATATGCCAAGAGCTAGAGGCACATGGGGGTTGGGTCAAAATTCTTTAGCTTCTCCAAATTACTACGTCATACCCGCCTATTACATCATATTTATGAAAAATGACATCCTTCCTTTTTTACTTAATTTTCTACCTACATATAGAGTTAATATCTAAAATAATCATCAATTATAGTAATTTTTATCAATTTCGTCATAAACAAATTTGGTGACTTAATGTAGTCCCAAATTTTTGTATTTTTATTCAATTTGATTATTCGTTTGTTATTCCGTCAAATTGGTGTTAAATAGAGGGACACTCAGTAATTTTATTGGTCTCTCTTTTAATTTAGTAATAAGTATTAAATAAATCACCCCTCTTTTAGAAATTGTTTCATAATTTCAATAAAACTCTTTAACGGATTACATTTTCATATTTACGTTGGGACTACATAAAAGAGAGGTGATTTATTTAATTTATTTAATCATTATAAATAAATTAAAAGAGATTCGAATATTGAAATTATTAAACTATCCCTCTATTTAACACTAAGGGGTCTCTTCATTGTAAGCGACTCGATCCTGATTTTTCTTCTCAAACTTCACCCCTATGACCAATTGAGCTCTTCCCAAACTTCACATTTGTGCCCAACTGAGCTATCTATGTGGGTAAATATTCATAATATTTTTGCATGTAAAATGGTGGATTTGGTAAGATATCCATAACTAGAAGTCATTTCAAACTAAAATTGAAACAAAATTCAAATTTGAAATTTGATCACCGAATTTGAATTTCTCCTAAACTCAATAAACCAAAACTAGCGTTGTATTAAAAATCAAATGGGATATTACTACATGTATTATTTTATACCAAATTTGTTCTTGTTTCATTATTAAAATGCTTATTATCCCTCATGAATTATCCCTCTTTATATAACTTCCAATCATTATGTGATCATAAATTGACTAAATCATAATTAACTAAAAGGATAATTTAGTAACATACATGTCACATTATGAAGGATAATTTGGAGGAGAAAAACAAGTAGCGGCATTAAGCATTATTCTAATTAAGGAATAAGGTTCAAATATGTTAATTTTAATTTTTAAGAATTATTTTTAAAAAATATTTTAAATTTGGATTGACTTGTTATTGGCCTAGTTGATTCTTATTCCCTCTAATAAATAATAAGAGAATTTTAACGCGTTTAATTTTGTCAAATTATAGAATATAACATATATTTTTAGTATTTTGAGTATCATGTTACAATCCTAAAGAATAATGTAATATTAAATTTAAATGCAGATGATAATTTAAACAAATTTTAAAAAAATTATTTAACAGCTATATTGATTATTTCAATTGAATGAGAGTATGATTACGTCATAGTTTTGAATAGATTTGGCGTGTGAAGGTTTGAGAATACTTGTGTAGGTGATGAACCGTAATTTTTGAAACGTAAGCGTTTTCTGGTTGGGGTGGGGTGCGCGTAGGGCTGGGAGGTGAGAACCAATGTAGAAGCGGTTGGGCGCGTGTACGGATATCTTTGAGAGACAAAATGCTGACAGAAATAGTCTGCCTACTTTACTGTTTACGTGGTCAATTGCCCTTTGCCAAACAACTTTGAAATTCTTCTTTTTCCATACCTTAAATCCAAAATGACTAATTCAAACAAAAATTCACAACTAAAAATCAGTTTCGTACCTGAAATTATTCATAATTCTTTAACAATAAATTGTTATATTTGTAAGCTATAGAGAATTAATTAACCTTTCTACAAAGTAATAAAATAAGAAAATGGAATAAAATCTTTTCATGTATTAATTAAATTAAACTAATTTTCGACGCACATTGCGTGAATGGGATGATACTTAATGTTTATATTTAAATAAATATTTCAAAGTATATCAACGCAAAATTATAGAAAAAAGTTCATACATAGATAATTAAATATCGAATTTGTTTATTTAAATAGGTAATTCAAAGTATATTAATGCAAGATAATATCAGAGATTCATTATACTTGTCATTAAAATAAATATTTGTAACTTTGTAAAATCGATAGTCTAAATAAATACTATTTTTTATTTGAACTAGTAAGTTACCAGTGTGATGCACAAAATTTTAATATTTTGTTTTTAGTATTACTGATCTTGTTACAATGTAGTATATGTTCATAACTACTTTCTCAACCTACGCCTCTACTGGGGCTCAAACCCACCCCCTTCCATATGCGAGTGCAACCGGGTGCCACTAGACCACAAGATCTTGACAAACAATTTTAATATTTAGATGTGTGCATTATTATAAGATTAGTGCAAAAGTATTACTCAATTAATTGAATAATATATAACTCGTTTGTCTGCAATTATCTTGAAAAAATTAATACGTAATATGATTTATGTAATTATATTATTACTAAATTAAATATGGAAAAGTGGGAAATAATTTAATTATAATTATTATAAAAATAATATTTTCTGTATACACTAATATGAAGTCTGGATCATTATTTGATTAATTAGTAATATATGTATTGTAATTTGTCTAGTTATTGACTTAATTACCATATATAAAAACAACCTATTAAAAGGTATGAAATTGTGTAATGATATTTTCTGTATACACTATACAATAATATGAAGTCTGGATCATTATTTGATTAATTAAAATTACTTTCTTCTTTTCAAAAAAAATTACTTTCTTAATACCTTATTTCTTAATATTATTATAATACAATCATTTCGAATATTAATATGTAAAAACTTTTATTTTGTGGACAGCGTAATAAAAGGTGAAAAATGACTTAATTAGTAATTTGCCTAATTATTGACTTAATTACCATATATAAAAATAGTCTATTAATTACCATATGAATAATAATAATTGTATAGTAATATGAATAATTATTAGCGATATTAAAATAATAATTATTAGTATACTAATCTGAACATTATTAGCTTTACTACAATTAATTTCTTAATTAGCAAAATAATAATTTCTTAATTTTACTAAAATTTATTTAACTAATTCTTTAATTTCATAAAATAGTAATAATTGTATAGTATTATGAATAATTATTAGCTTAATTAGAATAATAATTATTAGTGTGCTAATCTGACCATTATTAGCTCTACTACAAGTAATTCCTAAATTTTAGCAAAATAATAATTTTTTAATTTTACTAAAATTTATTCAACTAATTCTATAATTTAATTAAATAGTAATAATTGTATAGTATTATGAATAATTATTGGCTTAATTAGATCTTAATTCTCTTTTGGTTAGGATTGTTATTGTCTTCAACTTCACTATTTGTTATCTTATTTTTTTTGTTAGTAATGTGTCATTTGCAATTAGGTTACTGGTGGTAGCATATATGACAACATCAGACAATGAGATTATAGTGTGGGAAACTGTGAATTTGCCTTGTTATATATATGACTAAGATCTTAGTTGTACTATGAACTCTTGATCTTGCAAGCCTATGTTGATATTTTGAAATGGTAGTTTTTTTCCCTACATGTTTCATGCGCAAGTATTGTATAAAATATTACTCCGTTATATTTATTATATTTGTAGAAGGTTCATGAGTAGTACATCTTGTTCTATTTTTATAACTTGTTTACTTGATAGTAACAACAATAACTCTATAAATAGTCCAAATACTGATGCCGCAACTCGTTCAGTTTCATCAGCAATTTTCACATTTATTTTGCACATATTCATTATGAAGTTCATATTTTTGGAATTAGTATAAATGAGTGTAGTATTTGATTTTGTGTGTGAGTGTATTTTCTTTTAAAAAATTTTATTGAAATGATACTAATCTTTATTTTCTAAAAAATGCGTCATTTTTTAAAAATATTTAAAAAAAAATATTTTTCAAGTTTTTAAACGCACCATTAATAAATTTTAATATGTTAGAAGTAAATAATACGAAGTGTTAAATTATTGCATGGAAGGTGAAATATCCTTATAAAATTGTCCATGTCCAGCATTACAGGTAAAGTATAATTTTCAATGCGATGCTTAATAGAGATCGAATCAGTGAATGCCTTCATTAGAAGGAAAGTAACTATAAAAAGTGAAAAGAAAAAAAAAAGGAGAATTGCATTTAATTTTTATACTCAGTTAGTCAATTTCGTATCTCATGATTTGTGTTTATAAAATTAGTTTAACGTATTAACTTTGTGCTGTTTTAGTCCTTTGCAATTACGATACCCATTTTTAACAATTTTTATTTTCTAATTTAAAACTATAATTGTAGAAATATATATTTGCTATGAATAATTTTGTTAGAAAAATTCATTAACATGTTTAGTGTTACTATGAATTATACCAATTAAATTAGCATGAAAGTTATCTTAAAGAGAAAATAATTTATGCCCCTTCATAATATATGAATTATCAATTTCACCCCTGAATTATTAGTGGTGTAAATGTTGCCCCTCAATTTTCAAAACGATACATATATTGCCCCTCCCAAGTGTAAATATTGCCCCTCAATTTTCAAAACAGTATATATATTGCCCTTCCCGTACGGTACGGGAGGGGCAATATATGTACCGTTTTGAAAATTAAGGGGCAACATTTACACCACTAATAATTCAGGGGTGACATTGATAATTGACATGTCATGCAGGGACATAAATTATAATTTTTTCTTATTTTAAATATTTGATTCGTTTAAACTTTCTTAGAATTTTTTTTAAACCTAAGACAAAAGAATGATAAATATGTAGTTGAATAAGTTTTATATTGTCACCTTGGGGAAAAAATCCTACTCTTATAGGTTGTATTTATTTTTCTTGATTTTAACTTGTATTTATTTTTATTGATTTTAAGAAATTTTTGAGAATTGAGAAAATATTATTAAAACGACAAAACACGAAATTTTTTTTAGGTTGTATATATATTGCCCTTCTCGTACGGTACGGGAGGGGCAATATATGTACCGTTTTGAAAATTGAGGGGCAACATTTACACCACTAATAATTCAGGGGTGATATTGATAATTGACATATCATGCAGGGACATAAATTATAATTTTAGTGTAGTTTAAATAATAAATACTACATAATAGATTAGCGTTTTGACATATTCATATTTTAACCGAACTAGTTTAGCGTAGTTTAAATAATAAATACTACATAATAGATGACAAGCGAACTTGCGCAGTTGCGCATTTGACACCACTCAAAGAGAGAAGGATAGAGAATTGAACGTGTGATAGGGATCTGACAAATGTCTTCAAAGTAAAAATCTTCTAAGACGTTTTTCATCAAAATAAATTAAATTTCTTTGAACCAAAATGAATAATTTTCGTTAATAGTCAAACGCCGAAAAAATTTAGAAAATAACTTTTTAACATCATTTCTTGGATTTCTAAATTGATCCTAAAAGTGCAATTCTCTAAATAATAATAATAATAATACTCCTTAGTTAATTTAAAATAAAATTCTTATAAGAGATCATGTTATACAGCATTGATTTTTGTCTGAGTGGTACTTCACAAGTACAAAATGTGTTGATGAAAAATTATCGACTAATATATTGATCAACCATTAAATAATAAAATGTGTTTTTTTACTCAAGATATTATCAATTGACTTTTCCGCCCTCATTAGTGCATTAAGAAATAATTTTCTTTTGAATACTATTGACTCTATTAACTTTCTCAACCTATTGTGTCTCCACTGAGGCTCGAACCCACCACCTCCCGTATAAAAGGAAGGGTTTGATGCCACTGGACTACAAGGTCCTTGCCAATTTTCTTTTTATATATAATTGGAAAAGTGATGTGCACTTATGCAAAATTTAGTGGAGATATGATTAGTAACGGCTTTCCGCAAAAGCAAAGCGCCTATAATGCAATGGAATAAAATAAAAATACTAATATTCACTTTCATTTGAATAATGGGCACCTAATAAAGCGTAGAGAAAAAGTACAAACGAAATGAATTAGTCGGTCATTAATGCTAAAGAACTTGTGGTTTAGTGGTACTTGATTTATACTCCCACATGGATGGGAATGAGTTTGAGTCTTAGTTGAGGTAATTGTTGACTGTTTGTATTTTATTAGGTTGAGAAATTAGATATGGAATATATTGATTATATTCTAACATAGTAAGTAGTACTAAAAATTCTCTATTTTTTTATTATTTTATTTTTATCATTTTTAGTTGTAGGGTCCCCAACTATGAATTTCACATATGCATTCTCATTCACTAACTCCAGTAAATAAGATGCAATAAAGACACAACTAGCAAAAAGGAAACTCAACTTCACTAAAGATGGAGAAGATGAAGACAATTTCGAGCCTCGGCGAATGTGCACTAAAAAAATTAATTTACTCTACTCAAATTTTCACATATGCATTCTCATTCACTACCTCCAGTAAATAAGATGCAATAAAGACACAACCAGCAAAAAGAAAACTCAACTTCACTAAAGATGGAAAAGATGAAGACAATTTCTTTCGAGCCTCGGCAAATGCGCACTAAGAAAAATTAATTTACTCTACTCAAATTAGTACTCTTTATCCAATTGTTTTCTTCTATTGGTTGATCATGATAGATAGTCATCTATAGTTAGTGGTTTATTTGTTTCTACTTACTTTAGGTGTAATTTAGCTATTTACAATTTCGTTATGTTTTATTAAAATATATAAGTATTTCTTTGATTTTTATTAATTTAGCATTTTTTCCTCGGCAAAAACTTCTGTGAGACTGTCTCACCATGAGATGAGTTGGGTCGGGTCAAGATGCAAATGTAACACTTATATGCACAAATGTCATACTTATATGCTCAAATGTAATACTAATCAGGAATAAAATTTTTATTACTTATAAGGGTAAATATAATACTTTTAGGGTCCGTTTGGAAAGTAGTAAAATGACTTCAGGAAAATGTTTTCCGGAAAATGAGTCATTTTCCGGAAAACAGTTTTATTTCTGGTGTTTGGATGTATTAAGGAAAACTGTCTTTGTGTGTTTGTTTTGTTTTCTGGAAAATGAGTGGAAAACCAAAACTTTATCATACCAATCAACAATTTCCATTAGCATTCAAAACAAAAACAATCTCCATTAGCATACAAAGCAAAAATTACATCACAAACATTGACAGTATTACCGGATCTGGTTTCCGGCATCTATGCGGAAACCAACCAGTTCGAACTGGTTTACTGGTTTCCAGTTCGGCGAACTGGAAGCCGCCGAACTGGTTTCCAGTTCAGCGAACTGGAAATTGCCGAACTGGAAACCAGTTCGCCGACGAACTGGTTCCAGTTCGTTCGCCCGGCGAATGAACTGGTTTTGAACTGGCCGATGGTTTCCGATGCAGAAATTAGGCGAGAAGAAATTCTTAGATCTGTTAGATTTGAGGGGAAAAAAATCAAAAAGAGTGGGTTGATCTGTATTTGTTGATGGAGAACAAGATGAAGATAAAGATGAAGATTTGGTTTGTTGATGGAGCTTGTCGTTGGTGGAAGCCTGTTGCTCGAAGGAAGGCGTTGAACAAGAATGTAAAATGACTTACCCCAAAAAAAAAGGGTAAGTCATTTTACAGGAAAATGGGTGGATTTTACATTGACCATGGGGTCATTTTACGTTGACTTCCATTTTACATTACCTACCAAACACTAGAAACCCGGAAAATGATTTCCGGAAATCATTTTCCGGGTTTCCAAACACACCCTTAAGGGAAAATACAATACTTTTACATTTCGATTTAAAAGTATTACATTTCTTCACAAAAGTATTATATTTGCCCTTATAAGTAAGGAGCACTTGTCAACATTACTTATTATGAAAAATGTATTACTTTTTCTCTAATAAGTAACAAAAATTGTATTCTTGATTAGTGTTATATTTGAGCATATAAGTATGACATTATGACATATAAGTATGACATTTACATGGTGATTTGACCCGACCCGACCCGTCTCACGAGTAAGGATCCGTGAGACGATCTCACACAAGTGTGACCCTTTTTCCTCTCTCATTATTATATGACTACTTTAACCAATTAAGAAACACTAATTTAAAACTAGGCATTGGACATTGGTTTAATCGCGTCGTGTGTAATAACCTAGTAGATTTATAAGGATGTATTTAATAGAGGTAATTTCACTTTTAGTCTCTTAGAGTCTTAGTTAGTGTGGATTGTAACATTTAATCTCTAACTCTTACGAGATGTTTGGTTGCAATGAGGGAATTAGGGGGGAATGAATTGTAATTTTATGAGAGAAAAATAGTGTGAAAATAAATTTAGAATTTAAATTTCAGTGTTTAGCTTTTAGGAATATAATTACTATGAATTTCAATTTTAATGTTTGGTATCCATAGGAATTGGGATGAAATAAGTAGTATAAAGAATAAAATGCACATATTTATTATTATTATTATTGTTATTATTATTATTATTATTATTATGAAAATTAATACTAGCTGGGGTCGCACACTTTTTAAAAAATGCCAATTACACATATTTTGCTTGTTTGATGATTTAATTGCACACTTTTTAAGTTCAGTGACCTAATTGCATAAAAGCAAGAAATTCAGTGGTCTATTTAACACTTTTTCCTTAGTTATTTGCTCAATTTAGTCCCCTAATTATTAAAACGTTACCTTCTTAGGTCCTTTGGTAGAATTTTTTCATTAATTGTCCGTCAAAGGCAGAGATGAAGTCATGCTTTCAAGCTTTGGGGCATTAAATAAGTTATGTTAAGGTCAAAATAAAAGTCAAAATCCACAAATCCATAATCAATGAATATTGTGCCTATCTTTTATGGACTTTATTAATATTGTCACATTAGATCATTTATTATAATTTACGTTAAAGTAATGTTAATTTCTAAGACAATTTGGTATTTTAAAAGTTTAATTTTCTCTTCTTGTTAAAAAATGCTCATAAAAGATATAATGAACAATAATTGGATAAATTTTTAAATGAAAAATAAATATTTTTTTCTATATTATATCATTTTTAGCATATTTTGTATAAAAATACAATATTAAAATTGTCAAATTATCAAATTGTCCTATAAATTAAGGTTAATGGAACAAAAAGTGTAGCATGGCAACAATGTAATGCAACTAAATGTTGTTAAATTGTGAAAGATCTGGTGGTCAAGCGGCATAGTTGTGTTTTTCCCAAATAGGATGTCACAGGTTCAAAAAGTATAATATACGGACAGATACTACATTGTAATAAAATAAATAGTATTCATAAAAAATGTTGTTAAATTTAAATTGATAATTAAACACCGCAATATTACAATAGTTACGGGATTAAAATTAAAAATTTCTCCATTTAATATATTGGGATGATCGTAATTTGAATAGGAGAAAATAGAAATTTTGATAATTAATTAATGGAGAGGATGCCCCGATAGTTGCGGTGAAATGGGGCATGCCACGGATCTTGTACCTGATTTTGTTGCGGAGCTTTTTACGTCAAGAAAGCGTAAGTATGACCCCATCTCCGCAATCATGCATGTGCAATTCCGCACTCTAATGCCCCTCCTTCCTTCTTTATTATTATTATTATTATTATTATTATTAAAAAAATTTGTATTTTCATTCCTAAGTTATAGAATAATTGTAAAATTCATTCCTAAGTGTTGGTCATGTTATTTTTCATCTCTAAGTTATTATTGTCGTTGCACTTTTTGTCTTTTCGTTCCTGAATTATACTAAAATTGTAAAATTTGTCCAAAATGTTTTATTAGTAAAAGAGACGAAAATTGAAATGTCAATGATAACTTAGGGACGGAAAGTTAGTATGACCAACACTTAGAGACGAATTTTTACAATTACGCTATAACTTCGAGACAAAAAATAAAATTATTAAGGAAAATACTATTAATAACAATAGTAATAATATATATACACACACACACACATAGTTACATACGCGTGCGCTTAAGTATTTTAATTTTTAAAATTAAGATTTAAGTTTTTAGATTTTTTTATTAAAATTATATTAATTTAACACTTTAACTATGAGTTGCCCGGGATAAATTTTTTTTTCAATTCTTTGGCCAAGACGCGATCAGAATCACAAAAATAAGAATCAGGAGTATACTACCCGCCCAGTTGTCCTCCTAAACCCCACCATACCCTATTCTCATCTAAAAAAAACCAAAACATAATTAATCAAAAGTACTTGCCGTCTTATTCCTCCGCATTTATTTGGATTATATAATGCTCCCTCATTCAAACACTCTCATTAAAATATTAACTGCAATCATTATTCTTATCTGATGGCTGTAGCTGAATCAAACTCGGCACTATCTTTTTACACGGTACTTATACCGTGGACCATAGTCCACAATGCATTGTGGACTATGGGTTATGGTTGATAATGCAGTTATGTTGAACTGATACTGCAGTTGTGTTGAACGGATACTGCAGTTGTATTAAAAGGAAACTGCAGTTGCGCGAAACAGAGGCCATTTCATCTGTCTGTAAATGCAGTTGTGTTGAACTGATACTGCAGTTGTGTTGAATAGATATTGCAGTTGTGTTGAATGGATGAACGACATCTGTTTCGCGTAACTGCAGTATCTTTTCAACACAGCTGCAGTATCCGTTCAATACAACTGCAATATCAGCCATGACTACGATCCACAATGCATTGTGGACCGTGGTCCACCATATAATTTGCCCTTTTCACATGGGTGAAATATGTCGATTTACTTTTATACCCCTCCCCCAATTTGACATGTATATTTTTCTTGAATTATGGCTCTTCAGTATCATATTTAATAGTTTTTTTAGAATAATTTTATGCAACCCAAATTTGAATATTTGTTTCTTTATTTTCAGGCATATTAAATTATAAAAATGTAAATGTTCTGATACAATTCAAACAATGTAGTATTAAATTGTCAACATGTAATAGTTCAGATATAATTATTATAACAAGACATAAAATTCATTTCAGTTGTTTTAATAAATAAATTTTGTTATTCAAGTCTTTAAAAAAATTATGGTACTTGAGCATGATTATCAATGGAGTTTATTCACGGTTTTTAAAGAGTTTTTGTGAGTGTGATTAAGAAAGATAAAATGGGAGGGGATGAAAAAAAAACAAAACTGATTTTTAAAAAAAATTAAAAAATTAAAAAATAGAGTTATCAGGCGCCCGCATCCGCTGGGCGCTGCTGTGCACGATACGTGCACAACACTGCTTCCTCCTAGAATTTTGTAGAGTGAAATACTGTTCCAATAACTCATTTTTATACAAGCAACTCTCCTTTCTCTCTCCTATCCTCTCTTTGTTCCACCTAAACAAACACTATTCCAAAAACCACCAATAATCCATTGGTGTAAATGCTACAAATTTAGTCAATTATTCCAACTTCTATCTTCTATACCATGTTAGCTACAGTTTGTTTAACTACAAAGCCAACATTTCTTCCTTCTCTGCAACCCTACTTTTGGTCTATGACTATAATGTCACATCCACATTAGTCACAAGAATGATTTTTGTCACATTTGGTACAAGACTTTAAAGATTTTGTCACATTTGATTCTTTCAACTAAACTTTTAAAAAAGTAATCAAAATACATCACATTTATAATTCAGAATCACACACTTTTATCTAGAAGTATTGAAATGTTTAAGTCGATATGATTTTGAGTTGAAAATATGATATATCGTAGTCCTTTTTGATAAAATTTCTTTTGATCATAATGACTAAATATTGTGAAATAAAAAATAAAACCATTCATGAAATATGACAAACTAAATACTTGAGAACCAAATGTGAAAATAATTTTTATCATCTTTAAAACTTGAACATTATCAACAACAAAAATAATCAAATGAAAAGAATTTGGCAAATCTAGGCCACACAAAATACAATAACAAGATGATTGAGTGAAATTCACTCTAATTTCACTCTTCTTTGAGCTCTTGATGAGCATATAAAAAGTGGCAAGCATGAGCAATATCAACATCATGAGTGTTCAAGTCAAATCTAATTAAAACATTAGTTGTTAAAATAAAAGTCAATTTTTTTAATCTTACAAATAAAGTGTAGTGATAATTTCATATTTATTTTACGATTTTTAGTTAAACTAATTAGTATATATTTAAGATTTATTAATTCTAGTTCTTAACCCCTAACTAATTTGACCAGCACTTTGTCTTTAATTGGGCTGGCATGCAAAGCGAGATTAGTCTGAGTTTGGTATGTGCTTAAAGGTACCTTCTACAGTTAAGATCTACTCAGAACACCTTGTGGTCTAACCAAAAAAAAATAGAGTTCATATTAATAGACAAAAAGACCATTCGCAATAGAAGATATGTTAAATATTTATTTCATTTTTATTACTTAATCCAATTAAACACTAGAATATAATTTATGAAGTCTATTTTTTATTTTAATTTTGTTTTTCTTCTTTTATTTTTATTGTTGTTTTTGCAAACCAAATAATAGTTAGAATAAAATTTATATTATATTCTTTACGTATTCCGTTTCTTATAGAATAGAATTTTCATTCCGCCTCCAAAATTGATTCAATCAAATGTGTTGTAAAAATGAATAAAGTTGTGTTTTTCATGATTTTGCTATGTAATCGGAATGAAACGAATGTATTAATGGAAAGTATTCCATTAAAAAAAATTGTTTGAATTGAAGGAGACATTAAGTAGTTTTTGTGGCAATAATTACTTTACAAATGTGTGAATCTCAAATTGTAATACCATACTGATTAATCAAACACAATTAGCAGTCTCACATTATTTGCACAAACGTTATCTTTAAACATGAATATTATCAATTGCAATGTTATAGATTTGAATTGCACACTCATGATGTTGATATTGCTCATGTTTGCCACTTTTTATATGCTCATCACGAGCTCAAAGAAGAGTGGAAAGTGAATTTCACCCAATTATCTTGTGGGTTTACTAATGAATTTTGTGTGGCCTAGATTATTTATAAAAATTATGCCTTTTTTTTTTCTTTAATCTTTTTATGTTTATTTATGTCAAAATGATATGGGGTTTTATTGAAACAATGTGTATTTAAATCTACTTATTAATCCAAATTAAAATAATACATGTAAAAAACAATACATATTTATTCTAAAACTAGTTTTACACGCCTATGGCGCGACTGATTTAATCTCCAATGTTTGTATTTAAATAAATAATTCAAAGTATATTAATTCAAGATTATATAGGAGAAGTTCATTATAGTTCGCATTAAAATTAATGTTTAATTTGTACTTTTCTAAAAACAATTATCTAAATACTTATTGTAGTTGGTATGGTAATAAGTACTAGATACTGCTTTTGGTTGGGATTACTCTAAGTTTTGTTAATTCGTTTTTGGATAGATTTGTCACTGTGTTTGTTTTCATTGCTTGTCTGCTTCTTTTTTGTTGGTAGTGTCTCATGTGCAATTGGATGAATTACTGATGCTAGTTTGCAAAAAGAACATATTTGGTGTTGTTGAGTGGTGCACTTAAGTCCACACTAATCATGAGAAACCTAGTTCAGAGGTGCATTAAGTGTTGTTGAGTGGTGCACTTAAGAGTGCTCTATGGTGCACCACCAAGTGGCTGGAAATCAACCAAAATGAGAAAAAAAACATGGTAGCATTTTTATAATTTTATGCACAATGTATATTTCGATGGTGCACTAAGTGCTGATACATGGTGCATTTATGAGTGCTCTGTGGTGCACTTATGAGTGAATTGTAGTACACCACCAAAAAGGAAAAGAAAAAAAAAACAAGGTGGGCTCAATGGACCTGTCGAGTGATGCAATACTAAGTGAACCACATATCACTCAAAAGTGCACCATAGAGAACTCACAAGTGCACCACAGAGCACTCATAAGTGCATCACATACAAGCACGTAGCGCACCACAAAATTACACTTGGTATACTTCGATGGTGCACTAAATACTAGTGTGTGGTGCACTTATGAGTGAATTGCGGTGCATCACCAAAAAGGAAAAAGAAGTGTGTTCAATATACCCATTGAATGGTGCAATATTAAGTGCACCACATATCACTCAAAAGTGCAGATTCGAGCACTCATAAGTGCACCACACCCTAGGACGTATTGCACCGCCAAAACATACACATGTTGTAGGAAATTACGAAATTATCAACATATTTTTTCCTCTTCATTGATTTCCATCCGTTTGATCTCAGATTAGCTCATCTTATAGCTCTAGCATGCTCGCATGACCGCACGAAAAGCAGTAGCCGCACCAGATCTAGCTTGCCCCTGTGTGTGTGTAGAATAGAGATCAAATACAGTAATAAGCTTCAGGTAAAAGATAAGGTTTAATCTCAGCCTTTGATCTAATGAATTGAAAATCAATAGCCCAGATTTAAGAAAGCTTAAAAAAACGCAGTGACAATTTAGTCTTTTTGCGTATTAGTCAAACTTAAGGTGCGTCGTTTTTCTTCTTAAGGTGTGTCATTTTCTTTTTTTTTTTTTAAGGTGCGTGGTTTATGTGCTTAAGGTGCGTTAGTTCTTCAATTGAGAACTTAAGGTGCGTTACGTTTTTTGTTGAAACTTTAAGGTATGTTAGTCTAAATCTTTAGGTGAGTCTTTGCATAGCTTAAGGGTGTCGTTTTCCTTCTTAAGGTGCGTATATTTAAAGCTTAAGGTGCGTCACTTTTCTAGTTTAAGGTGCATTAGTCTAAAGCTTTAGGTGCGTATTTCCATAGCTTAAGGTGCGTCGTTTTCCTTATAAGGTGCGTATATTTAAAGCTTAAGGTGCTTCACTATTCTAGTTTAAGGTGTATCAGTTTAAACTTAAGGAGTGTTGTTTTATAGCTTAAGTGCATAGTTTTGTATCTTAAGGTGCATCAGTTTGAGACAGTTGATCATTTGCATGCATGTTGGCAGAAGCGCATTTAAAATTTTTTTTTTTGATTTGAATCGTTAATCTAGATTAGATTAACAACTCAGATTTCAACCCATCTTTCACCTAGGAGAGTCTTCGCACGTGAACTGATTCATAAATAAATAAGTAAAGAACTAATATATATATATATATATATGCCAATGACCTTGTAGTCCAGTGGCATCAAACCCTTCCCTTTCGGGAGGTGGTGGGTTCGAGCCTCAGTGGGGGCAATGCTGACTCTTGTGCCTAGAGTTAGTAGTATTCAAAATATATATATATGAGAACCAACCTTCTCATGAGTCCATGAAAACCAATCTCAATCTCATTCATTAAAAAAAATAGATCTATGTATGAGATTAAAAACGCGTGTGCGTGCTTAATATGCACACATCATAATATCTAATATGCGCACACGCGTTTTTAATTCCAATTAATCTCATCTATAAATCTATTTTCTAATGGATGAGATTGATTATTCTCATAGACTCGATCTCTAATATATATATATATATATGTGTGTGTGTGTGTGATCTTTGTTCCCCTAAAAAATCACCCACCTGAAATCCATACTAACATGGCTTATAACAATTGGATGCCATGAGTTGGGACAACACTAGCTTATTATCAAAAACTAAATTATCAAATGAAAACTGTCATGTCAAGAGGGAGATTAGGAGAGGTGGCCTAGGTAGCATTACTTAAAAAATCGAAAATAGTGGACACCACATATATTTGTACCACAAAGACACTTAAATGCCATTTTAAAGCTAATATTCCAACAGGAATTCACAAAAAATTGAAAAAATAGACACTTAAATGCCATTTTAAAGATGCTCATATTGGGAATCAAAATTTAAAAGTCACCCACCATAACTAACATACTAGCAAGTTGTCACACTATTCAACTTTTAAAATGTATTAAGCTCAAATATATTATAAATCTTAGAATTAAATTTAGTTAGGTCAACCCGGTAGAAAGTAATAAACTAAGAAATTTTCATTATATATTGTTAAGCATAATATATAAAACAATAAAGGTATAGTTTCACTATAATTTAATCTTTTAATTGAAATTTTATAAGTATATACAGAGTAGTAAATTTTGGTGAAATTGTATACAGTGGTGATTGTTTCCGCCTTTACAGAAAGGTAATATAATACTAGAGTTTATTATCAAAATGGTTCCTCGATTATTGCGAAATTATCAATTTGGTCCTTAATAATTTTTCGTGACCAATTAAGTCCCTCGACTTTGAAAAATTTAACCAATTTGGTCATCCGTTTATTTTTCCGTTAAACATCCGTTAAATCGGGATCAAATTGGTAATTTTGCTATAGTCAAGGGACCAAATTGATAATTAATTTTTTCTCAGAAATGGTCCATTGACTATAGCAAAATTACATATTTGGTCCTGATTTAACGGATGTTTAACGGTAAAATAAATGGAGGATCAAATTGGTTAAATTTTTCAAAGTCGAAGGACTTAATTGGACACAAAAAAATATAGAGGACCAAATTGATATTTTCGTAATAGTCGAGAGACCATTTCAGTAATAAACTCTTTAATACTATATGTATGTGGAGAATCTCTCCCCGTGAGATGGTATTGAAATTGAACTCTTCTGGTTTAAGAGATGATGAAGAACATTTTATGTACGTCCACTGTTCTCTTTTCTTTTTATTCTTTTATTACGAAATCTTTGCAACTTGGCGTGCCTGGATTATCATCATATCCTTATTCCTTTTCCCTTTTCTTCTCTCTATTTTTCTTCTCATCTTTTCTTACTCTTTTTTTAATTTTTTTTTTTATTTTACGATGTTCATTATTATCCCCATATTTTAAATAATAAAAGTACAAAAAAAAAAAAAAAAAAACTTCAATCAAGTAACCCCTCTAATAATATAATAATAGCACGAGTAATACAATAAGTATTCTCAATTTTTATTATATTCTTACTCTTTGCTTAAATGACATGTTCGGATTAATCTAAAAAAAATGGGTAACATTTTGATTACCATCATTCTTTTTTATTAATACAAATAACATGTGTTATGAATTTTATTTCTTGAAAGTACATATATGATTTTTCTTATAAGACTTCATATAAACTTTTAAATCAATCCTTATTATGTTTAGTTGACGTCGACGACAACAACAATATAATATCAACAACAATCTATACTATATATAAAAGTAAAATCCTTCTATTTTATTTTCCGCCCAAACTTTTGTAGTCAATTAATTAAATACTTTATTGGTAAAATAATTAATAAAGCTTATTTGGTAAGAAAATATAAAATGAAAATTAACTAATATCTATTAATTGGTAATATTTTTTTTATATTCACTACACGTATTAATGTAATAACTAATAAGATAATACCATGTAGAAAAGACATATTAATCTATATCTATACTATATATAAAAGTAAAATCCTCCAATTTCATTTTTTCGCCCAAACTTTTGTAGTGAATTAATTAAATATTTATTGGTCAAATAATTAATAAAACTTATTTGGTAAGAAAATGTAAAATTGAAATGTATTAATATCTGTTAATTGGTAATATTATTTTTATATTCACGTATTAAAGTAATAACATAATGCCGTGTGAAAAAGGCATATTAATTAGGTAATAACATAATAATATAATTGGTAATATTATGTATGGTATAATTGGCCTTCTATTTTGACAAACTTCCATATAGAGGGTATATATTTTGTTTTCACTTTTTATTTTCGTATATATGGTTGAAAACAAGAATGAAAATCAAGAATATTTGGATGCTTATTATATTTTCATCCATTATTCAACTCTATATGCTAGGGGATCACGAATTAACATAAGCAATTGATATATATGGTAGAGGCTCACGATAATTACCCAAAATTAAAATTCGTGTAATATTTAATAATCTTATAATTGATTAATTATATTCATAAATACTAATATTTAATATATAATAATAATTTTAGTATATATGAATTGATATTACTATTAAAGAAAAATAATTAATTTGCACAATGAAGAGTAAATAATATAAGTAAAATGCATTTTTCAAAAAACAAGTGTAAATAAAATGGGATAAAGAGTGTAATAATAAGTACATAAATTACATAACTTTATTTTTTCGCAATGAAATTGAACAATAAATATATAATATATTCCTTCTTAATGGGTGTCTATTAAAAATATCAATAAATAAAATAAGATAAGGAATGGAAATCAATTTTGAGGATATATATTTAATATTTAATAACTATATAATATTTAATATTTAATAAATTTAGTATACGGTAATAAAATAATTAATCTATCTAAATATATACAGTAAATGTGCACATTCGATATCCGTTTTTTTTTTTTTAATTTATAATTTCATCTTTAATTTTATTATCTAAATATATAATAAAAAAAATTTATATGTGCATCGCACGGGTAATTGGACAAATATTTACTCTAATTCAAGCAAGAAAAATATCAGAAAACATAATTGATCAAACCAATTTCATCAATTGCACTATATAATATTCGATGTTATAATTTATATAATCGTATATCGATCTAAATATTTTTAAAATATTATAACATATATTATAACAAATATTATAAAATATTATAACAAATCATTGTCAGACATGTGCGACCTAACTACAAAGTTATTGACCAGAAATACAACTATACATAGACTCTAAATGATAGGACCATTGTCCAAAGAATTGACAATGGTGACACTCCACTGGCTCTAATTGAAGAAGTTTACACATCATTATAAGAAATTTATCAATGCATGAAAAATTCTAAAGAAATTTTTAAGTTAATTTATATTATATCATTATAGCAATATCTATAACCCAATGGGGTAGCTCAAGTGGCAAGTGAGTTCTCTTTGTGGGGAGGAATTCCGGGAGAACCCAGGTTCAATTCCCACAAACGACGTTCCCCCTGAGCGAACGTGGGTGGACCCAGACCGTTAAACGGATGGAGAAAGACCCTGTGAATTGACAAACTCCCAAAACAATTTGTCTCAATAACGAAACCACTCTATTACTCTTATTAAATAAATTAGTAGCTACAACAAAAAATAATGCATATGCTTTTTTTTTTTTTTTTTTTTTTTTGGGTAAGAGAAGCTGAGAAGAGGGGGATACCAGGAGAACAAGTTACATAGAATTAACAATCCCTCAATGCAGAGGGACCTCCGGTGGAAACTAGCACCCATCTAATCGTCGTGAATTATCTCCCTCAGCTCTCCCGGAGTGGCATCCAGAATAATCAGACCCTTGTTGAGGTTGAGAGCCCGTTTAGCAAGGGCGTCGGCTGATCTGTTTTGTTTCCTATAGACATGATTGAACTCAATAAACTCAAAACCACTCTTCGCCGTGATGCATCTCTAGATGATGTTGTTATAACTGCCTTGTAAGTCGCTGGTACTCGCAGAAGGGCAACCGTAGCCTCAGAATCACTTTCAACAATAAGCTTCTGTACTCCCAAACGCGACATCAAGCGCAGGCCTTGCAGAACGCCCCATACTTCTACCTCCGCAATGGAGCAGCAGCCTATGTGATACGTGAAACCCACTATCCAACAGTTAGTGTGATCCCGCATCAGACCACTACATCCAGCTACGTTGTTGTCCGGAATGCAACTCCCATCCACGTTGAGTTTTGTCCACCCCTGCTGCGGTTTCTTCTAAGAGATAAGGGAATCCACGAAATGGCTAGCTCGATCCCGAGGAATCCTCTGTTTAGCAAAGGCTTGGGAGATTTCCACCTCTGTCTTCGCTATCCAAGAAATATTTTGGACAAGAGGAGTAGTTCATCCGTTAAGAATCGCATCGTTCCGCCACCTCCAAAGCCACCAAAGCGGAATAGCAAATCTTGCTGGCCACTCAGCATCTAGACCCAACCTGCTATCGCCCCTAATATTCACTGAAAGCCAATCATCCCAACTCAAACGATCGAGATTAGCTAAGACCCTAGGTTGTAAAACCTCGCTCCGTACGCCCTTCGCCTCTATGCAGCGACGAAAAATATGCACATAAACTAGAATGTAAGCTCGCAATTGTCCTGAGTCATAAATAAATAAGGATACATATGTTTTGGAGGGGCAAAATCCAACTTGTATTAAGTAGTTATTGAGCCGTGTAAACCATGCACGTGGGGCCTGCTTAAGGCCATATAGAGAACGTTGTAGCTTACACACGTGATGGGGGTAAGCCGGGTTGGCGTAGCCTGGTGGCTGTCGCATGTAGATATCTTCTGTAATGTGCCCATTTAAGAAGGCGTTGTGGACATCTAATTGCCGCATAGTCCATTGATTGGAGACCGCAAACGACAAGAGATGGCGTACAGTGGTCGGTTTGACTATTGGGCTATAAGTTTCAAAATAGTCTTCCCCGAGTACCTGGTTGAATCCCTTGGCTACTAGCCGAGTTTTGTACCTTTCAATATAGTGCCATCGGCTTTCCTCTTGACGCGGAAGACCCATTTACAGCCTATGATGTTCATGTCTTGCCTCGCCGGCACCAGCTGCCAGGTGTGATTGTGCAAGAGCGCATTGAACTCCACATCCATCGCATTGCGCCACTGTGGTAGTTTGATGGCTTGCGAATGACAGGTGGGCTCGTCATCATCTACCGAGGCCACCAAGGCCGTTGGAGTGCGACGCTGGACGCATGTCGTAGTTCGGAGGCGCATACCATGAGTCCGAGTCGTGGGTCGTCGCTTCCGCGGGCGAGTTGTTGTATTGGAAGAGGTCGTCGGCTGAAGAGACGATGTGGCATTAACAGATGATGAAGAGGGCGAGACTTGCATTTGTGGCGCGGCAGGAACAACAACAGGCGGGAAGCTGGTGCGTGAAGATGGTGCACCCAACGTTGTAGGTTGATGGATTTGTGCACACGCCCAAGGCATGGAGGGCGCAACGGCGGTGGCTGAAGAGCTGGGTATCACACCTGGTGGTTTAGAAAAAGGGAACACTTTCTTGTTAAAACGGACATGCCTGGCAATATAAACACGACCCGTGACTGTGTCTAAACACTTGTAACCACTGAAAGAGTCGGGATATCCCAAGAAAACACAAGGTATAGAACGATAATCCATTTTGTGTCTATTATATGGGCGTAGACATGGAAAACATTCACACCCGAATACACGTAGCAAGTTGTAATTAGGAGACTTGTGAAACAGACACGAATATGGACAACTATTTTGTGTAACAGAGGAAGGCATTCGATTTATCAAATGTACCGCGGACTCAAAAGCGTAAGACCAATATTTATGCGGGACTTGACTGTGGGCAAGTAAAGTTAGGCCAGTCTCAACAACATGGCGGTGTCGGCGTTCCACACGACCATTTTGCTCGTGCGTGTGTGGACAGGACTGCCTGTGTATAATTCCTGCGGCAGTGAATACGACGTGTAGTTTGCGATATTCACCACCCAAGTCTAACTGAATACATTTTATAGGACAGGAAAAATATTTTTCGACCATAGCACGGAATTTATTAAATATTGAATATATGTCAGTTTTCAATTTCATCGGATAGTACCAAATGTAACGAGAGAAATCGTCGACAAACAGTACAAAATATCGTGAACCATCAACTGACGGGACCGGGGATGGTCCTCAAATGTCTGTGTACACTAATTCAAGAATGGATTTACTGGAGTTCTCAATGCGTGCAAGTGGGAAGCGCGCAGACTTACCCATTTGCCACGCAGTACATATGTTATTAAGAAAACGAAAAAACCCCCTAATGGGACATCTAGAAAGAACCTGACGAAGTACTCGAAGGTGTGGGTGACCGAGGCGACTGTGCCAGACGAAACGGCGATAGCAGGTGATGGCGGTATGTCCGGTCTCTTCCTTGCTGCCCTCTATGGTGGCGTCCGCGCCCGCGACTGCCCTCATGGTGCGAGCTCTAGGCCGAACACGGATGCTGAGCTATCAACGCCGAAGGTGGTGGAGGGAGTTGCGCACTGGTATCTTCCGGAAACAAGTATTGATGCGTCGACAGAAGATCCGCCACCTCTAGAATGGTCAAGGGGGCGCTCTTCGTGGTAAGCGACGCGATGAGGCCACGATACTCCGGTCGAAGTCCCCGGAATACGTGCAACTTTTGTTCATCAAGGTCAATCGGACGTCCGGCCTGCGCAAGCTGTTCAACAAGGACTTGCGCCTTGCCCAGATGGTCTGCCGGCGTTAGGTCCCCTTGGCGCAGATTCTGTAGTTGCGTGAGTAGGCTTAAAGATCGCGCTCATGAGGTCGAACCAAGAGCAGTTTCGACTGCCATCCAAACTGACTGTGAGGTGGAATGACCAATGGCCAAGTATAGAACCTCCTCTGCAAGCGATGAAATGATCATGCTAAGGATTGATTGATCCTGTTGGATCCACTGAGCACGCAGTGGATTGGTGACCGGAGGCGCGGAAGAGGTTTACGCGACAAACTCCGGTGGACATGTGTTGGAGCCATCAACAAACCGTAAAGGTTTTGGCCTCGTAAAAAATGCACAAGCTGCGCTTTCCAAAAGAGGTAATTAGTGGCAGTTAGCTTGATGGACACGTAGTGGTGCGCTTGATGCAGCATATTTGGGGTACGGGTTTCAGGCACCGTGACAGTGGTCACGGTCCGGCGTGAAGAATCCATGGGAGCTTCATTCTGAACCGGTGGTGGGGGTTGGTTATTTTGGTCTGCCATAGGATCGGAGTAGGCTGATACCAAATTAGTGAATGTGTTTCTATTCGATGTTTATGAAGAGAGGAATACAACGTTTATATACAGAGGGATGAACCATGAACTTAGGTAACCATCATAATAATAATCTAACTAATCCTGAAGACTCTAACTACTCAATACTCGCAATCCTCCTACTGCCCTGCACAAAAACGGTAGTAAATATTAGATGTAAGATGTCGCCTTGGCTCTTTCAATATAGTCAAAATATTCCCATGTTTAACAAGCCGTAAAAACAAACACATTATATTAGGGACTTTAATTTTCTAGATCGTTTGCCAAACATCACTATCACGCAACGGTAGAGGAGGAATAATTGCTTCATTCTATTATGAGGAGCATATGTTTTCCTTTAATTTAGAATTAGATGTCTACCATACCTTTAATAAAAAAGAAATTATCTATCATAAAAAAATTAAGAAAAAGGGATATAATTTCATTAGTTATATTGTCTTTATTTTCTACGATACAATGCAATGTTTTTTACTTTCAATTTTATTAATTAATTATATTTACTATATTGTTCATTGTCTTCTTTTCACATTATCTTGTAATTAAATATCAAAGTTATAATACAAAATAATGTTATATATTTATTTACCAAGTATTTTACTAATACAATGAAAAAAATAGTTTGAAGCCAATCACATTAACTACTTGGGGAGGATTTGTTGACAAAGAGTGTATTCTCTGGACTACATCACAGTTGTTGACTTTAAAGGTAAATTGTATTTCGTTATTAAGATGATTTAAAATGTATAAATTTTTACTACCTTATCTAATCTTATTCCTTAAGTAAACTATGAATTCCTATATCTACAATAACTCATTCAACAATAATGGTTGAACCAAAAGTACATCGAGCAGAACACCTAAATGACAGGTATGCTTTTATGCTGATAATAATATGTAAATGATATTTAGATCATTATCTTATGTAGCTACATTTAAAACTCATTATTAAAAATGTTAATGTAGGATAATAGAACATCGTGACACACTTACGCATTGAAAATATACTTAGACTACAACAATGCTGCAATCAATCTTGCAAATCCAGAAAATGAAGAAATTAAATTTCAAAATAGTCACCATTGCAACATTCATTGATCCTGTATGTAAATGCTTATTGTGCATCTTTTAAATATATTATAATTAATATAAATTTACAATTCATTTCATCACTCAACCTACTTGAATTAAACGCAAAATGAGCATCAACCTTGACAACAAAAAACACTTGGTATATAGGATGTAGCCACTGTTTAAAAACGAGTCATGCACATAATGACAAACTATTTAACAACATGCATTGTAGTGAAAATGCATTAGTGGGCACTCCAAGGTTAGTATCAATTCAATAAAAAAAAAAAAATCAAAAAACGCACACAAAATTAAGTACTACACTCATTCATACTAATTCATAAAATATGAAGCTCAAAATGAATAGGTGCAAAATGGATGTGGAAATTGTTAATAAAACTGGATATATTGCAGCATGAGTATTTAGATTACCCGTAGAGTCATTATTGTTACTATCAAGTAAACAAGTTATGGAACTAGAACAAGACATATACTACTCATGAACCTTCAACAAATATAATAAATATCAATATTTTGTTGAATACTTTCACATAAGAATCTAAGACACATCTCACAACACATGAAACATGATCAACATGCGCTTGCAAGATCAAGAGTTCATAGTACAACTAAGATCCAGTCATATACACAACAAGGCAATTCCACAGCTTCTTACACCATAATCTCATTGAATGACACTGTCATATATGCTACCACCAGTAACCAATTGCACATGACACACTACCAATAAAAAAGAAGATGACAAGTACTGAAGATGAAGATAATGACAATGCTACCCAAAATAGAATTAAGAAGACTTAGAGAAATTCAAACCAAAAGTAGTTTTTATTTAGACTAACGATTTTACCAAGTTGCAAACATTTATTTTAGTGACAATTATAATCAATCTCTCTTATATTATCTTGCATTCATATACTTTGAATTACCGATTTAAATAAACAAATTCAACATTCAATTACCTATGCGTGAACCCTATATAATCTTACATTGATATACTTTGAAGTACTTATTTAAAAATAAACGTTGGACATTATCACATTCGCCTAATGCGCGTGAAAAACTAGTATTCAATTAACGTCTAATGTAACCTGCTCGCGTCGTGTTGGCTGACATGAGTTTTTAATGTTGATGTATGTGTATCTTGTGTATTTTTTTTTAATTTAATTACGACCACAACTGTATGAAAAAAATGATCATTGTTGTCTTAATGACAATCTAAAAATTTTGAATTATTTTTAGACAGTCATGATTGTTATCCAGATCCACTTGAGGTCTATATCTAGACCTTTGTGACGAAGGTGGTTGTGTTACGTTGCCTTCGTTATGGATGGGAGACAAAGGCAATTGGCGGTCTTGACCACCTTCATCTTCCTTCATATAGTTGTGGTTGTTGTCAGTAACTATGACTGTCTTCTTTTTAAAAATTTCTGAAAAAATAAAAACAAAAACTACACAATTTTAGAATAAACTTTTTTGTTTGTACACTTGGATTTATTTAGTTTTTTTTTAAAAAAATAAAATTCAAAAGCAATTATTTATATACTTCTCCCAAACTTAGGTATCTAGGTATTTATAATTATTTATATACTTAGATCCACCTAAGTACGACTTGTTTGCCAAATGAGCAATAACCTGTCGAATAAGTCATTTTGGATCTAATTGCACATCTTTGTAGTTTAAGTGGTCTTGATGCAACTTTTGTTTTTAAAAGGTTAGAGAGTACGTATACTTGCACTATTCATTCTACTTAAGAGGTTTATTTGACACTTTTTTCTTAATTTTAAAACATTTAAATCAATTTTTATTCAATTTTACATGAAATATATATATATGAAACAATTATTGTTAAAACAATACATGCTAATTTCTACAAGAAGTACAAAGCGTTGTACTTCAGGAATATATTGTACTAAGTTTTGAAAGTGTGGGAAATAGTGGAGAATATGGTTGATGAATGGATTCTACTCGATGAACTAGAAGCATCTTCAAGAAAGATCTTCATTTTCTCCACAAATATAGGACACTTGGTACATCTTCATACGTTTTTAACGTTAAAACAAAAAAAAAAAAAAAAAAAGAAAGAAAAGAACAAAGACTCCCTAATATAATTTATTTCTCTGGTGATTTTTAGGGCCGCAAATAAAATTATTTAATATACATTTTTTATGGTACTACGATTCTAATACGGTATAGTATTTATCTATACATAGTTTCTTAACTTATTGAAGTACAAAGAGTCAACGACTTCACTAGGATCATATATTTTTTCTTAAAAGAAAAATATTTGTCTTTTCAACTTTTTTAAAACCATAAATATATCTAAAAGTTACTATTGAAATGATACTGTATTATTATTATAAATTTTTAAGTGCGTTTGTGCATATTACTTTGTATTTAAATTTTTTTTTTCTCTACTCTCTGTTGTTTGACCCAATGATTATACATGTGTTGAAGTCAACACTAAGAGAGCGTTGTTTGGTATGGTTGGTTTGAAAGTGCAGTGCTTCCATTCAACTATATGAAAATTTTTATATTCGTTATCTTTAAACAAAATACAATATACGTCATTCCCATAAGTATTTTAAAAGAAAATTATTGTACATCAATTTTTGTAACTAACATAGTATTTTATGTTTATTACGTCACTACTATTATATTTGTAGAACTGACGTATATTATTTCAAAAATCAACCTAAAATCTTGTTTTTCTAATAATGGTTTCACAACCACCTATTTGGAGAAAAAGCTTAAACTAATAAAAAGTACACCTGTTTCAAAATTCCTAGCGAAATTAAGACAATATTTTATATTAGGGTGTTTTTGGTTTGAATATGGGAATCCAAATCAGGATAATAATCAAATGCTTGATAATTGAAATAAGTTTTAAATCAAGGTAACTAATTCTAATTAATATGATGACTTTTATTTTTTTTTTAGTATACGTCACTGAGGTTTGAACCTGAGACCTTGTATTGATGATGAGGTTCTTATCCTAATATGATGACATTAAAAGCACAATATGAACAAAAAAATCAAAACAAAAATCTAGAAACACTAATCATATGTAGTGGGGAGACAACGAAATAAGTAGGTGATGAAATGAGGAGGGATAAATCTGAATTAATAGAATGATACTTAATTTAAATTAGGTAATGTTTTTTTTTTATTTAAATTATAGGGGTAATCAAATCCTATACTGTGTTTTAAAAAAAATTATCAACCGAATAATATGCATGACTTTCATTCTCATTCTTTGTTTCCAACCCCATGAACCAAACACACCCTTAATTATCTTGTAATTAGAATCACAACTGGCGAACTGCAATGCATTCTATCTTGTTTTTATTCTAAGATAAACAATAAAAAAGAAAAAAAAAAGAAGCTTAAAAGAAAAACATTGGAAAACATGGCTGTCAGCTAGAATTGATAGCATATATAGAGTATAGATATTGTGTGAATGAGTCTAATGAGAACAAGAAAATGAAGGACCAACAGCGAGTGGTGTGTAATTTTTCCCAGTCAAGAATGGGACATAGGAACCATAATGGGCCAGAAAACGAAGCAGATCTTACACCTGTTTTGTTTTTGTTTTTTTTGGTAGCTTTCATGGAGACCCCATCATTTATAATGACATTTTTTTTTTTTTTTTTTTTTTTTTTTTTTTAATCTAATTTATTGTCGAGTTATTATGATATCTCATACTAAAATCTGTCATTTGGCCAGGGTAAATCTCATGCTCTAGATGAGAAAAATCAAGCTTTTTGTTTTATTTTTATTTTTCAAAATAAGGAGAGATATATAGGGGCTGTTTGGCAAATAGTTGTTAGCGAATTTGAGTTAGTGGGTTTGACTAGCTGATAGCGTTAGTTGGTTGTAGCTTTAAAGGAAATAATTTATTTTCTCAAAAAGCAGTTTTTTGGATTTTAGCTTTTTGGAGTAATAAATTGTTACAACAAATTGTTTAACTAAATACTCAAATTCGTTGTTTAATCAAGTCAAACAGGTAATAGTGATCAAACAAATTAAAATTTACTGATAAATAAACTAACTATGTTTCCAAATATGCCATAATATATCGTTGAGATGGAGAATCCTGAAGGGAGGGGCTTTACAGTTTACATAATAAAAAATATAATAAAAAAAGAAAAGGAGTAGCTAGCTTTGCATATAGAGAGAGGGACGGACAGATGCTTTAAAGCAAAGATGTGAGTGTGGAATGTGAAGCAAGAAACAAAAGAAGAGGCATTTTCCAGATCTTAAGGAATAAGGAGGGGTGGGTCTTCAAATCTTGCTTTGGGACAAAGCTAAACCCAGGGCCATGTGGGGTGCACTCAATGGTTTCTTTGCCTCTCTACAGGGCCCAGTTTGAGTTTGGCTGTTGCCCAACACTGTATGTACTTGTGTTAATATCTTCCTTCTCCGCTCATTTATTGCCACACAATATAATTCACAAACTATTTTCATTGCTCTCTTCAATTTGACTTTTCCAAACCCCCAAGGGATCACCCTTCTATATTTCAAAATTACACAAACCTGGGATAACTTTACTCAAATTGACTAAGGATATAAATTTGTAATTACAAAATCACAAGTTTGAATCTCAGCCTTCTTAATTTGAGCAAATCAGCTATGAACAATTAGACTGATTTACTTTCTTGTGATCCTTTGCTGGCTAGAGTCACAATGTGTAATTCTTTGTCAATAAAGACCACATTAATGGTAGGATTTACCTAGTGCACATTATCGGGTAGTGACTGGATTTCACTAAATTTATGCCCTTCTTGGTTTCAAACTTTGGATCTGTCACCTAACCATGCAAGATACATTACCGACATGTATTCAGTGGCGGATCTACAGTGGGGGCAGTGGGGGCGGCTGCCCCCACTCACCCCCAGCCCACCTATATATTTCCCTTGTATATATATGTATATATAGTACCTGTTTTGGATATAAGTATAAGAAAATAGATAAATGTAAACAAGAGGTTAAGGTGAGTAGTTGGCAAGGTTATGTTTGATTAAAGTGAATGGCAAGGGTTTGAATCATGTGTTGCTCAACTCTTATAGCTAGTTTTTAGCTATAATGTATTTTCTATTTGAATTATTTTATCAAATTAATTATGTTTCATATTTTATTATTAACACTTTTATAAAGTTTTGATGTGTTTTATTCTTCGCTTATATACAACAATATTTATGATTATGACTGTATTTTTTTTTATAATAAATATATATAACCTTTTTATATTAATAAATAGATATATAATTTATAATGTATTTTCTATTTGAATTATTTTATCAAATTAATTATTTTTCATATTTTGTTATGAGTATTTTTATAAAATTTTGATGTGTTTTACTCTTCGCTTATATACAACAAATCTATGACTATATTTCCTAAATGTTTTACAGTTTAAGAAAAATTTTTGCCCCCACTGACTAAAATTTCTGGATCCGCCACTGCACATACTAAAAAACTCAACACCTACCTCCCACATCTTTACTGTCTATAACCTTGCCAAATTCCACCACAACCTCTAACCTAGTTAACCCTACCTTTGTTCACTTGAAAACCATAATCCTCATAATTGGCACAACCTTCTCTCGAGTGGCGGAGTCAAAAAAATTTCTCACTGGGGCGAAACATAAAAGATGTAGTTTAAAAACTAATCACTTAAAAGAAATATAGTTATAAATATTGTTGGATGTTCACGAAAAATAAAACACAATAAAATTTTATATAAATATTAATAACAATATATTAAACATCTCTCAACCAGTGTTTCTTGTAAACATTTTGAATTCTGATTCACTGTAGTAAGTTTTTATTCTCAACAATATATTAAACATAATTAATTTGATAAAATAATTCAAATAGAAAACACATTATAAATTGAATCACTTAAAATGAATATAGTCATAAATATTGGTGGATGTACATGAAAAATACAACACAATAAAATTTTATAAAAAATATTAATAACAATATATGAAACATAATTAATTTGATAAAATAATTCAAATAGAAAACACATTATAAATTGAATCACTTAAAAGGAATATAGTCATAAATATTGTTGGATATAGACAAAAAATAAAACACACTAAAACTTTATAAAAATATTAATAACAATATATGAAACATAATTAATTTGATAAAATAATTCAAATAAAAAATACATTATAAATTACACATCTCATTATTATTATTATTATTATTGTTATTATTATTATTATTATTATTATTATTATTATTATTATTATTATTATTTTTGAAGCCTCGCCCTTTCTTGAGTAAGGGTGCGCGCCAATCATCTCAGCCAACTAACCAATTGTTTACTTTTATATATATATACAAGAGCTATATAGGGGTGGGAGTGGGGTGAGTGGAGACAGCTGTCCACACTACCCCATGCTGGATCCGCCTCTGCTTCTCTCAGAGTCTCAGGTAACAAAAATCATAGAGACCGAAGATCTCCTCTCCTTTGAGAATGCTAGCAAGGACAAAAATAAAAAATAAAGTAAAATAAACCTCTCCCGCTATATATTGTTTCATTAAAAAAAGTTATATTCCCCTCATGATTTAATAATAATTTTTTTATATTCATTGGCTACCTATGAATTGCAAATTCTACACTGTATTAAAAAAATTAATCAAATATAAAAGAACCAATGAAATATTGACATGCAAGAAGTGAATATTAGAAGCTAAAATCATGCAAGAAGGCAATATAATACCCCTTTTGTTTCATTCACAATGCTAAGACCTAAAACTTTAGTTAATATATATAAAAACAAAAACTTATAACTTGAATAACATATCATTGTTAGATTCATAACACTTTACCTAATACGAAGTAACATATGTAAAAGGAGTAGCTTCCCATTCTAAGGATAGACGCAAACAAATGCCCGTACGGGCTTAACTTAATCGTTTAGTAGACAATATTAGGAAAAATATCAATGTTCGAAACTCAGCATCGCAGTGTGGGATTATGTTCAAATTGGGTAAATCCCTTGGCATTTGGTCATGTCTACTAAGCTACTAAGTTACCGTGATTTGCCTCCTCTCACATGCTCTGTTGGGTTGGAGCTTAGGGGCCCTTAAGATGGAGATTCAACCTTTTGGGAGAAGAAAATACAAAGCAAATTGGTATGATTTCATCTTATTAATTAAAAATCAGGAAAGTTTAATATATTAAAAATCAATAAATTTAAAAAGTAATCACATTTATTACAATTAATGTTGTTGAGCATAAATAATATATAAACATAAATGAGCAATCCAACTACAACTTAGACTTTCAGTTGAGGTGGAGCACATGCTTCATTTTGGTATCAGAGTCATGTCAATTGCTTGGAGCCCATCAAAGTAATCGGCCCGCACACGTGAGGGGATAAATAACATATAAATATAAATGGTGCAATCCAACTACAGCTTAGGTTTTTAGTTGAGATGGAGCGCATGCTTCATTTAATGTCACAACAAAATTATTTGATGCAATTGATATTTTCTTTAACAACGTTTTATCATCTAAAAATCGTAAACTTACTTGTATATCGGAAATTTTGACGAATTTTTTTGTGGTGACGTCATTAATTGGAATACTTATATCACGAATTTTATATATATCAACGTAAACTTGTAAGTAGCTTGAAACTCAATAGCACTTCTGTGACCTTCATAAATGAGAAGTCGCAGGGCTTAAGTCATAACCAAAAGAAATTAAATAATCCTAACTTCTTTTTGTAACTTTTATATATATATATATATATATATATATATATATATATATATATATATATATATATATATATATATATATTTATTTATTTATTTCTTTTTCTTTTTCTTTTTCTTTTTCTTTTTTACAATTAAAATTAGTGTATAAAAATAATATCATTCAAAAAATTCTAATTAAGATCTTTTAAATGCAACACGTATTGATATTTTCTTGAAAAAATTATTTAACGAACCTACACATGTTCATTAAATCACTATTGTATGTTTATTAAGTTATTAATACATGTTTATAAAATTATTATTGTAGGTTCATAAAGTCACTTCTACAAATTAATAACTTACTAGCTACTACAGAGTTATAAAGCCACTACCGTGTAACGTTTTCTTTATGATTATTATTATTATGATTATTAGCATAAATAATAATATTAAGTATTTATGTGGTGCAAATTATTTAGGCTGACTAAGTAGTAGTCTTTGGTCAGCATTATTGATGGGATGTAAGTCCTCTCACTGCTCAGTTTACGACTCATACACCATATCCCATATCTAGAGTACTAAGAAAAGTGAGAGAAACATCTCTGGTTTACGGTGATAGGTTAGTGTTTTTTTGTTATTGATTGTCACATATTAACTGTCACATATTGCTCCAATTATTTGATTGTTATAATTATGCCTATTAGAAAAGCATGTTCTTTAAGTATAAATTTAGAGCCTTTTAAGTGAACTGTATGCCTATTATGCATGTTATAATGCCTTTAGGTGAATTTAGTGCCTTTAATGATAGATTAAGCATATTACTGTACTCTTTCATTCTTACTCCACTTGTGTCATTTAAAGCACATTAAAACATCTTAAAAAGGCAGTTCACTCCATTTTAAAAGCCTAAACCATAAGTGAACTCTCCTTTGTTGGTTTAGAATCAATCAAACAGTTTTACTTCAAATATGAGAACATATGACTTAGGGAAGTTTCTTGGGGAGGAATACTAGTTCCTTGGCCCTGGCACAAACGCATTGTTGGCTTAAACGCCATACGGCTACTAGTCCCCTTGCGACGCTATTCTGTCTAAGGAGTTGGTTTTTAATGGAGCCTTAGCACCAATGAACTTTCCTAAAAGTATACCTAATGATTGTCTATCATAAATTGGTTTGATTAGTTTGCTAGGCTTGAAATTCCCTTTTGCCAGGTGATTACAATTTTGTAATTCAAGAGTAGCCACATCATCTTTAATTTCCTAAATTATCTTTAACTCACATAAAGAATTGGCAATAACCTTGTAATTAATTCTATGCGATATGACAAAATTTAGCCCACAGGCAATTTTATTGTATTTGTAGGATTGATTAGGATGGAATACCAAACTATATTCATAATTGCCAACAAGAATTATGAATCGGTGTATAGTTTGGTGGTTTTATCATTAAGGATAGAACATCCAAAAATCCAAACTGTGCCCTATTCTCAAGTTCATTGATATGTTCATTTTGCTTAAAAATTTAGCCCACAAGCAATTTTTATGGAATTTGAATTTATCTCTTGCATAAATTTACATTGGTAAAATATGTACTTCAGTTCCTTAGAGCCTCTAATTCTAACGAACTTATAAAATTTTTCCAGCAACTATCGCAATTGTCCCGAATATTGACGTACCAACACCTACCTCAACCAATCACAAACAATGGAAAGACGTCATTCTCCTATATTTCGGCTGGCTCGAGATGGATTATGCCCTTAACCATCCGGAACCTGCGGCTATCACTGGTGAAAGCACTGCAACATATAGGGAAGTCTATGCGAAATGGGAATGATCCAATCGTCTCTGCATTCTGTTCATCAAGTCTCGGCTTCCCGATGATATTCGTGGCGTAGTGGACCAGGTCGTGAAGGTTAAAGAGTGTGTCAAGACCATCGACGCCCAGTTTGTTGGTTCAAAAAAAAATCCCTAGCAAGCACCCTAATCATGGGATTCACTTCCACCCGGTTTTTCCACGCCAAAGGTGTGCATAGTCACATCATGGAATTGCGAGATATTGCAGCTCAGTTGGACAAGATGGAGATCAAACTCCCACCATCATTCGTGGTGCACTTTGCCCTCAACACTCTCCCTTCTAAGTATAGCCCCTTTAAAATCGCTTACAACACACATGACTAGAATGCAAGCACATAAACCACATTGAATAGTTAATATGTGGTAATCAATGAAAGATCTACTAACCTCCAGCCATAGTTCTAATCCTTGAATGCCTGTGTCCGGCGTCTGTTGAGAAGAAGCTCCTCGGGCTGCTGTGGAATCACCGTAAACCATAGATATTTCTCTCACTTCTCTCAGTACTTTAGATAGACTCCAAGTCCTCACACTACTCAGTTCACGACTCATACACCATCTAGATTACTGAGAGAAGTGAGAGAAACATCTCCAGTTTACGGTGATTCCACAGCAGCCCGAGGAGCTTCTATTCAACAAACGTTGAACACAAGCAATCAAGGTTTAAAGCTATATATGGCTAGATGTTAGTAGGTTTTTTATTGATTGTCACATATTAACTGTTTAATGTGGATTATGTGCACACATACCGTAAATTTATTAAGTAATTACTATAAATTCATCACGTAATTATTGAAATGATATATTAAAAAAATACTCTGTATATATCAATATAAGTGTCATTTAAAATATCTCAATGAGATATTTTTATACATTGATTTTATCTGCAAAAAGATATTCTTTAATCTTTATACATTTTTTTTTTATAAACATACAGTATTGTTTTAATGAACATACACCTATATTTGATTTATTTAAATTTTCTTATTTGTTATCTTTGATGTTCAACTTTGAATGTTAGGTATATAGTCAGGTTAATTTTAAGGTTCTTTATTTGTTATCTTTGATCTCAACTTTGAATGCTATGTATATAGTCTGGCTAATTAATCGACCAAAGTTCATGTTAAGTTTTATATTGTATTTTTTAATACACTCTAACATATTCATAGTATATATTCAACAATTATGCCAACTTTGATTTGGATGAGGTTCGTTCCTAAAACTTTCCTTATGAAAAAATCAATGAGTAAATTAAGAATAATAAATAGTTAATGGAATATTCCGTTACTATACTTTACACGAATATAGGGGGACTTAGAAAAAGTAAATGATATAATAGAGGGTAAAGTAGGAAAAATAAATTAAAAAAAATTAAAATAAAAATAATATTAACCATTCATTTTAACAAACAATTGGACAAATATTTTTTGGTTCTCTTTATAGATCTAATTTTATTGGGCTCTGATTAAATTAGTAGATAAGTGTCATTTAAAATATCTCAATGAAATATTTTTATACATTTATTTTATATGCAAAAAGATATTCATTTTACATTTTTATAAACATACTGTATTGTTTTAATGAACATAAACCTATATTTGATTTATCTAATTTTTTTAATGAATTTAAAATAATATTATAACATCGATCAGTCATGGTACAAAATTGCCCATTTAAATGCATTTCCTAATCCGATTTGGAGTTTGGACCTCAAAAATTAGAAAATAAAAATTTGGGGCCTATGTTGCGGAAGAGTTTATAGGCCTTACAAACAACTAAACAAGATTAATCCAAGGGGAGAAGTAAATCAACGTAGCACCACCTAAGCCCGGCCCACAAATTTGTTTGTTTGTTTGTTTTTTTTTTTTTTTTTTTTTTTTTTTTTTTTTTTTTTTTTTTTTTTTTTTTAAACTTGAAGAATCAAGGCCCAAGTTCTATCGATTAATCTTCAAAGAAAAAATAAAAATAAAATAAAATCTCAATAAATAAACAGCAGCAACATGTTTGGTTTATAAAAAAAAAAAAGAGAAATTGAATCTAAATTCCATACAAAAGAAATTATTTGGAATAATGATTATATATATATATATATATACTTATTTTTTTTTTGAGAGCAATAATGATTATATTATTTGCTTCATAGGAAATAAGTTTTCAAATACCTTACATAACAAAGATTTATGAGGATAATATATGAATTCACGCCAAATAATCTTTTCTATCAAAAAGTTTGGAAAATAAATATCTAATTGTTTTGAAGATTTAAATATGTGGCGTTATCATTAGTAGTTAGTTATTTTCCTAGTTTGTAGGAAAATATATATTTGTATCCTGTTGTTCAGTTGAGGGAATGAATGAGAATTCTCTGGATTTTCCATTGGCACTCTCAATTCCTGTTTAGATATTTTCTCTCTCTGCGTCCTATCACCTTTGCCTAACATCCTTCGTAATGGACGATCACCGAAAATTAACAACAAAAGAAAGTTTTATTTTACAATACGTTATCAGCACGAGATTCTATATCATCGGTGAACGGTATGATTTCATGAACCTTAATAATTATTTTATTCTGCAATGTCTATTTTAGAAATCTGTGCTGCTCTATTTTTGCACTACGATTTGCATCCTTTTCATATAAAATTATAAATTCGATCGATCTGCAAAAATGGTATTATTGTTGAAATTTTTCGTCTGGTTTGCTTAATTTGCATATATAATGCCGCCGTGTCGTCATTTTGAATATTGTAGGGTTTTGTTTCCATTAATGCTTTGATATATCCCTTTAATACAATACCTCTATTTTCTGCTAACAAATCTACATGTGGTCATTAATGCTTTGTTTTCCCCTTTAATTTGGTATTTTGTTTGTTTTGGTTTATAAATTATTGTCATTAAATATTAACAAATATATATGGAGTTGTTTGTCTGTATGTATGTGAGGTATACTGCATACGTATATTAATCAATTTAATTATTTATGGATCATTCTCTGAGAGGTAGAATCTGATTGAGCATTGTTAAGGAATACGGACTACGTATACAGTTACATAGAGGGAATTCCTTTTCTGTTCTGCAGTATATTGAGCATTGACAAGTTGTCTGTATATATTGAGTATTGTCTTTTAGTCTGCATATCATGACAATTTATACTTCTTGTTGCCGAATTGGTAATTACTACTGTGAGGATGCGGTTTGGTTCTTTTAACAATGAACAATTAGGCAGTGCTGAGTATTTTGAGAAATGCACTGGTTCGCACGGTTACCATTAAAATTTTAAATGGACAGATTTGTGTGTTGTCGGGCTGTGAAGTATAATTGGTTATTAAATTAATTGATTTAATTAAATTGGGTTAATATTTATTTAATTGGGTTAATTAGGTGGCCCAATAAATAATTAATTGGTCTAATTATATTGTTGTTGAATTGCTGGCCCAAATTGAAGGAACATATTTAATTGAATTGGACCGGAACATTGGGTCAATTGGACTGCTTAAATTGACGGGTTTTGACTTGGTTTAGCCCATCAAGAATTATATGTGGATTATATAATTTTGGGAAATTGTGGATAGTATAAATTGGTTCGAAAATATAAAATGATGAACTTGGACGTGGATAGTGTCCCGATACATTCCTTATATTTAATTTTTTTTGATCAGTTTGTGAGGGGGGGACCCCTGAGGAAAGACCTCACTAAGAGGTTTCCCTCACTCTTCGACCTTGTGTGGTCTGCACGAGATCACTAGTATAAACCTCATCACACACCGGCAGGCATGATCGGAATTCTCTCCAGGCCACCATCTGACAGCTGCCAACCATGGCTAACGCATCTGCACTTCTATTCTGCTCCCGGAAAATAACGCGAATGGAAACCTTCCATTCCTTGGCACACCAGTATGCCACCTCAGTCACTAAATCCCATGCAATACCACGCAGTTGGACTTCACCTTGGATCCATCTCACGGCCTCCCTCGCATCCGTCTGAATCTCCACATCGCGAATCCCTTTTTCCCATGACCACCGCAAGGCTGTCGCTATAGCCCTCAGCTCTGTGATTGTTGGGTCAGCGTATTCTGAGGTCCCGGCAAAACCACCTTTCCATGCACCCTCCGCAGTTCGTAAAATCCCTCCAATACCTGCTTTTCTCATACCTGTTCTAACACTCCCATCCACGTTCAGAGTAAACTGGTGAGTGGTGGATGCCTTCCAGCATAGCGTAATGATTCTTTCAGTAGTTGGGGTAGTCTTCATACTGGCCTCCCGAATAAAAGCTCGGCTAATTTCCTTCTCCGCTTCACGAATCCAAGATATCTTCCTATGACTTTCCACCGTGTCTGAGTTAAAAACTCTGTCGTTGCGCCACCTCCAAATCCACCAGCTGGTGATTACAAAGAGTCTAGGCCATTTGCCGTATTGTTCCATCCTTGTTTGCCAGCGACATTTTGGGTCAGCAACTGTCGAGAGTTAAGCTGTGTCCACTTCCTCCATTGCTCTTTACCAATCAAGGCAGTCCAGATAGCCTCTGCGTGGCTGCAATCGCGAAGAATATGCACCGTAGTTTCCTCCTTGCCATGGCACGAATCGCAATCACCAATCATGGTCATGTTCCTTCTTTTCCGTTCTGCATTTCCCAAGACTTTGTTATGAAGAGCAGTCCATATAAAGAGCTTCATCTTGTTGGGGACTTTTATTTTCCAAAGGGTGCTCCACACGGGTTCCTACATATTAGTCTCACTAGTCTCACTGGCAATGTTCATATTATACGCAGAGCTCAAAGAAAACATACCTGATGCTTCACCTTTCCATGTTACTACGTCTTTACTAAGACCTCCCTGTAGGGAGATAAGTTCCATGCTTTCTCTAACATTATCAGGTAGGTTGGGCAGTGCATTCCAGTCCCATCCTTCCGTTTCTTTCCAGTAGGCGCTCACCGTCTTATCTTTTACGGCATCAAGCTCATCGGTGGTAATATACCTGCTTAGAGGGTTTATTTAGAGCCATGCGTCACTCTAAAAGCGAGTTGTCATACCATCCTTCACCCCAAAACGAGTGCCTTGCTGAACCGTAGGCAGAGCTAAGACAATTCCCCTCCATGCATTGGAGCTGATTCTTTTAGGTTGAAAAATACTCATTCCTTCTCTACCATGTGCGCATTTAGCCCTTAGAATTTTGACCCACATGTTGTCTTCATTAGTTAATATTTTCCAACCAAGTTTTGCCATAAAAGCAAGGTTGACCTCTTTGGTAGATCGTATTCCAAGTCCACCCAATTTCTTTGGTTTTGTCACTGTATTCCACCCGACAAGGTGGCACTTACGATTCCCCGGCGTACTCCCCCACAGGAATCTTTGGACTCTTCTATCGATCTCTTCCCAAATACCTGCAGGCATAAGCATTATTCGCATTGTATAGTACGGGATCGAATGCAATACCGTCTGAGCGAGAACTTGTCTTCCTGCTAAAGAGAGGAACTGCATCTTCCATCCTTCGAGTCTTGCATCCATCCTTTCCAGGATGGGATTGAACAGGTCTTTTGTGACTCTTCCATGAATTGATGGTACCCCCAGATATTTTCCCAAGTTGGTAGTTGCCGGGATTCCACCTAGGTCAGTTAGGATGTGCGCTTCCTCCCTTCCTATATTCTTAGAGAAGAATATTTGGGACTTGTTTAAGCTAACTCTTTGGCCCGATGCTCTGCTAAAATCATCCAAACACTTCTTTATCACCGTAATCTGGTCTTGGGAGGCCTCTGCAAAAAGAACTAAATCATCAGCAAAAAACAAATGAGTAAGGGTGGGACTATACCTGCTAAGTATGATGCCTTTCCAATTGCCCTTGCGCACTTCCTCCTTAATTAGGTGGCTGAGTCTCTCCATGCATAGTACAAAAATATAGGGAGATATGGCATCTCATTGCCTTATGCCTCTGGTGGGAATAACTTGGTCGAGTTGTTTCCCATTCCACAGAATCCGGAGTTTGGACGACGTCACGCACGACATGATATTTCTAACACAGTCTGCATTCATCCCGACATCCGTTAACGTGTCGCGAATAAAATCCCAATCCAATTTGTCGTAGGCTTTCTCTAGGTCGATCTTGAGGATCATGAACCCTACACTGTTATTTCTGGTACGCATCGAGTGAAGTACTTCCTGGTACACAAGGATATTGTCTGTTATTTGACGACTGGGAACAAAACTGCTCTGCTCTGGCCCGATGAGTTTTCTGAGGATTGGTTTGATTCGGTTATTCAGGGCCTTTGTAATGATCTTGTAGATAACATTGCACAGACTGATAGGGCGAAAATTGCTTGCATTCGTCGGACAGCTAATTTTGGGGATGAGAGCCACTAAAGTGTCATTCATGCCCTCCTCCAGTCTTCCATGCTCAATAAACTCCTGAAACTGCTTGAAAACAGATTTCCCAACAACCTCCCATGCTTTTTGATAGAAACACGCATGGAAACCATCGGGGCCCGGGGCTTTAAGCGGATCCATTTCAAAAAGAGCAGCTTTGACTTCCTCGATAGTGAAATGAGAGTTAAATTTATTCCATTCCATCGCACCAAGAGTAGGAAACTCTCCTTTAAGGACCCTGTCCCTCATAGTGACATAGTCTTTCGTGAATATGTTACGGAAGACAAAAAAAATATGTCTCTTGGCATCCTCTTCGATAAGTGTCTGCATAGTGTTCTCGTCAAGTAATTTGTACTCCTTTTTCCTTGCTTTTTTGATTTTAGTAGCAGCATGGTAGAATTTTGTATTCCTATCCCTAGATGCGATCCAGTCCTCCAGAGCTTGTTAGTACCAAAGAATTTCCTCCTGGTAAAGAACTTCTTCGAGGTCCGCTCTAAATTTCCTTTCCAGTTTAATGATGCCCGAGTGGAAGGTAGTGTCAAGGCATTTTTGGATTCCCTCCAGCCTCCTGATGAGTTGTTGTTTTCTCTTATGAATATTTCCGAAAGTTTGTTTATTCCACTCCTGCAGTTTAGTAGCCATGCTTTCTCTATTACTCCAGACCATATCATTGCCGTTCCAAGCCTCCTTTATCGCATCCAGGAACTAAGGATGTTGCGTCCATGCACCTTGAAACTTAAAGTTCTTCGATTGAGTCTGGCTAATTCCTACTGGGCTGATTAGAATAGGACAATGGTCCGAGTTAACCAAAGGTAGATGCGTTACCTCGGTGTTGCCGAACTTGTCAATCCACTCCATCGACCCAAGAGCTCTGTCGAGGCGGGCGCCTTTGAAAGTTGCATTTTCCTTGCCTCTCTTCCACGTGAACTTTTGTCTGGTGAATCCCAGATCAACTAGGCCTTCATCGAATATCCAGTGTTTAAATTCGTTGTTGCGGTGCACTCCCGGATTTTCTGGATTAGAGATTTCGTCAGAACTGACTACTGCGTTGAAGTCCCCCGCAACAAGCCAAGGGCCTCTGATGTTGGTATTGGACCGGGTTAAAGTATTCCACAGTCGACGCCTGAGTTGCAGTACCGGGCTGCCATAACAAATGAAAGATTCCATAAAGTTCCATCGTTTTCAACAATCTTTAAGTTGACAAACTGTGGAGTGGAGTTAATGATTTCTACATCTCTTCCATCCCTCCACTCTAACCCAATTTTCGAAATTCAACCTCCTACAGACATTATCCGCATTCTCCCCAGACGTCTTCGTCTCCAAGAGGCAAAAGAAATCCGGCTTGTGATAGTTGGTGATCCATTTAGCAGCTCTAATAAAGCTCTTAGAGGCTGCTCCTTGGCAATTCCATGTAATAACCTTCATGGGAAACAAAACAAAGGAAAAACGAAACAGACAAAAACCCAAACCAAAAAAACAAAGGCCAAGAAAGAGAAACCAAAAAAAAACACCAAAAGGAGAGCGGCAGCTTAGAGCTCCACCTCCATGTCACCGTCTCCCACGCCATCAAGGCTGTCTTTAAAGAATTCACCTTCGGTTTGTGAATTCGTTTCAAAACCCGCAGTGTCCGGGGGGTCATCATGGCGAATGGGAACCTAATTTATGTTGGCATTTATGAGGTTGAAAGGTAAGAGTTACAAGAATCATAGGGAGAAGGTTGGTTCATGGTTGGTTGGGTAAAGGTTTGAAGGTAAAATAAGATGAAAAATACAAAAGATAAAAGGAAAGGGGTGCATGCCAAAGTTAAACCAAAGGATTGATTATCGTAGGTAGCTTGGAATTGGGTTTCGGGATTGATCTAGGGAGTCACGGTATTAGTATTGAGTGGCGTCACACTCAAACTCTCAATCCTCATTCGGTTGAGGCATTTTATCGAACACCTTGCCTACCACTCCTCTCGGATCTCATCCTTTCGGATTAAGAGCGGAGATATAGATGAGTTGGGCTCGTGAGAGGCCGCTATCGCGCACACTCTCACTTCCACTCGGTTCACTAACTACCCCGGCCGGAAATAGAAGCAAAGATTGAACAACATCATCCATACATTCATCAATCATACTCCCACAATACCAAGATCATAAGATAAAATCAAAGCATCAATCCATAGATCAACAAGGGCACACACACCCAACTACTCTACTCTACCATAATAAACATAAATAGAAGCAAGGAAAACAAAGCAATAAAGTAAAGATTCAAACTTTATATTAAAGGAAGAGAAATTATACCAAAAGAATTCTTGGATCTACATCTTCATCTTCAAATCCTAAATCCATTCTAAGGAGGAATGTTTTCTTCCCCAAAGGGGAAGAATTTGGAAAGGGAAATCAGATCTAAAGCTATTGGGGGCTACTGAAAACTTATCTAAAAGACCTATAAAGGGCATATATATAGTCCCCAAAATCTCTCGCCCTAATAATTTCCGCGCTGTGTCGCGTCCACGCGGCTCACACGCGTTTGAGCGTGCGTGGGAGCGAACTAGTAAGCAACCACGCCGTTCACACGCGTGTGAGCGTGCGTGGTGAATTTTGCTTCTTCTGTCTTCTTCTATGTTGTAGCTCTCGTCGATACGGTTCCATAGTCACCTGTCTCGCCTCATTTGGACATTCCTAGTTCCGGTTACGTCCGTTTTACTGAAGTGTCGTCGGAATGCCCTACGAAGTGCAAGAATTGTGCAAATTATATAAAAACACACAAGATTAGTCCCTAGACCTATATGCAATGAAATTACCCTATCTTAGCATGTTTCTAGGCCTAATGGACATCTATTATAGCATATTTTACACCTAAATGACCCCTAAAATATGGCTACTTTTGGCACTTATCAAATTTTCCACACTTTAACTTTGCTTGTCCTCAAGCAATTCACAATTAAACACTAATCATTTAAGTGCCAAAGGTAGCTGTGTTACTCAATCAATTAATCGGTCTATCATCTCTAGGGTGTAACAACGGAGTGGGTGAAATTCCGCACATTATCTACACAGAATGGTAACCACATGCCATACACTCTAAGAATATACAAACGAAGCAAAACCCCTATGGTCTCATTTGGACAACGCAACGCACACACCCTTCATTCAACCAAGCATGCAATCCAAATTAGATTCACCTCAAATTTTTCAAAGGCCTCCAAGCCGAGCCCCCTAGTGGGAACGATGTGCACACCTCAACCAATACTTTTCAACTAAACGCCAAAGCCCAACGCGTAAAATAAGTGAGGGTAGGGACATGGACCGCTCATCGCCATGGCTTGGGCGATCACTCTATTTTCTCACTTCCTAGGATAACACCATCGGGCGACCCGACTTCACATGGAGCTCCATGTTTTTTCGAAGACAGTGCAATGGGTGCCCGAATCCTAGCGAAGCGGCTCACCTCCGCTCTATTTTCTCATCTCCTAGGAGCATTTTATGTGGACAACCGACTCCAGGTATAGCTTTTGCTTTTTATGAAGACTATGGTTGAACACAACCTAGCGAGATGGCTTTCCTCAGGTTTTATCTCTAGGATTGGCCTTTTGCCTTTTCTACTGTTTCTCCATACAATCCCTCATGCCTTTTTCTTGGGATTAAGGGATTTTTCACTCTAAGCTCACTATTAGGCTCACCTTTTGCCCCATGCCCTACCAAAATTAGTTCAATTCCGGGCTTCGCTTTCACTTATCTTTCTAAAATTAAGGGGTGCACACTCCCACTTCGAGAGATCATTGACTAAGGTCTAAGGAAAATAAGAGGTGAATATCATGCATGCATGCATTCAAGAATTTAAAGCTCATTTGGTCAAAGAAGGGGTACTTCCCATGGATATTCAAAGAGAAAAAAATTTTTATTTTTGGCATATGATTAACATTCTATCTAGATAATGTGAACAATGACACACTCTCCAAAGATAAAACACACCCATAAGACAATACCAATAAATCAATCAAGCAAACAAGACATTATAAGCACAAGGTGCATCCTTTCCGCACTTTAAAACAAACATCGTCCTCGATGTTGCCTTGAGGATCAAGTGGAACAAAGGAGCACAGCCATTCAAAATCAATCAAACCCTTTCCACACTTTAGAAGTGTTTCCAGGGGTGTGGGGTATCAACAATATAGCATTATGTGTGTGCAAAATAGCATGTGTTTATCAAGTATGCAAGGAACACGTATAACAATTCAATTTCCACACTTTAGAATTGAAAAATGAGGCATAAAAAGTAGAAGGGATAAGAGGTTTACAACCAAGTAAGCATCCCTTCATTTCCACACTTTAAGCTTCTAACATCTCTTTTGCCTTCGTTCTCCAAGCTACATGAAACAATGTTAGCACAAGAAGACAACCAATAGACGTGCAATGGCCTGGCGGAAGTTCTTTTATTCATAATGAAAGTATTAAAGCATAAATCCTAAAACTAGGTAAGTAATTAAAACAAAAGCAATAAGAAAGATACGTAAATCAAGATAGGAGATGATTTTTGGCACGGCCAGACCTTGGAGACTCATAAAAATTGGATGAAAAGAAAATAATGCACGAAAATCTGTCCAGGACCTGTTCACGCGACTCACACGCGTGGTGGTCCTCGTGGAGCGGCTCTAGAAAGATTCCACGCCTGTCACCACGCGTGTGAGCAGGAGTGGTCAGCAATGCAGATCACCTTCTTCGTCTCCCGGCTTTCGCCTTCCATGTTTGATCCAGTTTAGCTCATTTGTCATGGCTTAACACCAAAATCACCTGCAATGTTAGCTCAAACAAGGCTATTCTAAAAAGAAAATTGCTAATAACGAAGGAAAAGAAAAAGTAAACAAGAAATGAAGTTCTAATCTAAGGATAACGTTGGGATTGCCTCCCAAGTGCGCCATGGTTTAACGTCTCCTGGCCAGACGTTGTGTGCTCTATCCTTCGAAGCACACAGATTTTGGGACCTTACCAAGCGTCCCGTGAACATTTGCTTCAAGGAATGTCCCAAGATGGGAAACATCCTTGAATACCCACAAGAATAAAGGAAGAACAACATGCATGATTGGAAAAATTTTAACATCAAACACCCTCCTTAACTCCTCTAGGATGGTGTTCATTTCCTCTTCCTCCTTATCTCTTCTCCTAAAGATCCTCTCATTTTCTTCAAACCATATCTCCTCACTCCCATTTTCATTTTCGCATATGGTCAAGTCTCTCCACTCAACTTTCTCCGTGAAAATCTCATCATTTTCTATCATCTCTTCCTCACCTTCCCTTCTCTCATCTTCCCAAAAATTACTCTCACTCTCACATGAGTAGAACGAAGCATCATCCCCTCACTCATCAACTCACTTTCACCCAAGACAAAGGATTCATCTTCCGAAAATTTAAAGCAATCATAATCATTAACAAACAAGATAGAATCCATACAATCATAAATCAATATATCAAAATTTTCCATGGAATCATCCTCCCGAAATTTAAAGCAATCATAATCACATGTAGTAGAAATATTAATGCATAGGGAGTCATCCAAACAAGTGTCAAGGGTGTTTTCAATAAGAGCACAAGGATTTTCAAAAATATTAGCACAAGAAAGATTAGGAATTTTACCACATGTTGGCTCTTCATCTTCCCACACTACTTCGATGTTCTCATCCTCACTCTCCATCTCTACCTCCTTTTGATTTTCCAATTCGAAAATTGGAACTTCTTCAAGCACCGGGGCATAACAATCCTCCACTTCTTCAAAACTCTCCTCTTCCTTAGCATTTTGCGCGTTTTCGACTTCTTGTACAATCCTTGGATGGGCTTCCAAAGTGGGGATGCCATCTATGATGGTGGAGTTAGCTCAGGACTCATTCATCTTCATGAGCTCCTCCATCATGGATAGCATCTTCGTTTCAACCTCTTCTAGTGGAAGTCCTTCCTCCCGGAGGGTAACGAGATAGTCTTTCAATTCGCTCTTGATCTCGGCTTTTAGTTTAGCCGTATCCTCCTTGGCCATCCTCGTGAATTCTTCAATTTTCGCTTTTAGGATTTCAATTTCGTCCGTGGCCGGTGGGATATAATCACAAGGATTTGTGTGGGTATTATATGGGAAAGAAGATGGTGTTTCAAAGAAATGGGTAGTATTGTTTTCTTGGTGAGTTTGTGATGGAGGTGGGTAGTGGGTGTTTAGGTGGGAAGTAGGGAATGAATTTGACTCGGGAGTATAGCTTGGGTCGATTGTTCTCATCATTTGTGCAAGCTTACTCTCTATGCTTTGGGATATTTCTTTGGAGCTTAATGAGTCAATTTCTTGAAAATATGGTGATTGTGAAGGGTAATTTTCTTGGAAAGGTGGAGGTGGTGTTTCAAATGGGTATGGGTGATGATTGGGTGTATGAAATGGATAGGGATATGGAGGTGGTAAATGGTGATGTGGAAATGGGTAAGGGTATGGAGGTGGGTAGTGGTATGTTGGTGGAGGGTAAGTATAGGTAGAATGGGGGTAATAAGGATATGGTTGGGGTTAAGTATTTGTATAAGATTGTCCTCCATGGTGTGGGTAACCATGAGGATTCATTTTAGCACTTATTGGCAAGCTTCAAATGATTTTCAATAAAAATTTCCTGCACAAAACTTAGCCAACAACAAATCTTTTGCAACTAAAAGTAGTTGCAAGTGAGCACAAGATATACAAGACAATTTAAACTCACTTCTCAAACAAGTAACAAAAATAAGAAAACAATATAAACAAAAAGAAAGAAATTCAAGAACTCTTAAAAATCTACTTTAAAAATGTAAACAAAACTCAAGAACCGCTTGCCTTTCCCCGGCAACGGCGCCATTTTGATGTTGTGTGTATAGTGGAAGGTGAAGGTGAAGTGTGAAGGTGGTAAAACGAAGAGTCAAGACTCCCCGAGTGTCGTGTCTCTCAAGGATGGCGAATGGGAACCGAATTTATGTTGGCATTTATGAGGTTGAAAGGTAAGAGTTACAAGAATCATAGGGAGAAGGTTGGTTCATGGTTGGTTGGGTAAAGGTTTGAAGGTAAAATAAGATGAAAAATACAAAAGATAAAAGGAAAGGGGTGCATGCCAAAGTTAAACCAAAGGATTGATTATCGTAGGTAGCTTGGAATTGGGTTTCGGGATTGATCTAGGGAGTCACGGTATTAGTATTGAGTGGCGTCACACTCAAACTCTCAATCCTCATTCGGTTGAGGCATTTTATCGAACACCTTGCCTACCACTCCTCTCGGATCTCATCCTTTCGGATTAAGAGCGGAGATATAGATGAGTTGGGCTCGTGAGAGGCCGCTATCGCGCACACTCTCACTTCCACTCGGTTCACTAACTACCCCGGTCGGAAATAGAAGCAAAGATTGAACAACATCATCCATACATTCATCAATCATACTCCCACAATACCAAGATCATAAGATAAAATCAAAGCATCAATCCATAGATCAACAAGGGCACACACACCCAATTACTCTACTCTACCATAATAAACATAAATAGAAGCAAGGAAAACAAAGCAATAAAGTAAAGATTCAAACTTTATATTAAAGGAAGAGAAATTATACCAAAAGAATTCTTGGATCTACATCTTCATCTTCAAATCCTAAATCTATTCTAAGGAGGAATGTTTTCTTCCCCAAAGGGGAAGAATTTGGAAAGGGAAATCAGATCTAAAGCTATTGGGGGCTGCTGAAAACTTATCTAAAAGACCTATAAAGGGCATATATATAGCCCCCAAAATCTCGCCCTAATAATTTCCGCGCTGTGTCGCGTCCACGCGGCTCACACGAGTGTGAGCGTGCGTGGGAGCAAACCAGTAAGCAACCACGCCGCTCACACGTGTGTGAGCGTGCGTGGTGAATTTTTCTTCTTCTGTCTTCTTCTATGTTGTAGCTCTTGTCGATACGGTTCCATAGCCACCTGTCTCGCCTCATTTGGACATTCCTAGCTCCGGTTACTTCCGTTTTACTGAAGTGTCGTCGGAATGCCCTACGAAGTGCAAGAATTGTGCAAATTATATAAAAACACACAAGATTAGTCCCTAGACCTATATGCAATGAAATTACCCTATCTTAGCATGTTTCTAGGCCTAATGGACATCTATTATAGCATATTTTACACCTAAATGACCCTTAAAATATGGCTACTTTTGGCACTTATCAGAATTATTGCTTAGAGTAATTTTACTTTGTTGCTTGAATGCTTACCATGTGTGAGTAGTATAGTTTGGGGTGTGCGTGCCCTTGTTAAACTATTGATTGATGATTAAATTTTGTATTATGACTTTGAGAATGGTAGAAGTAGGATTGATGTTTGTATGGATGACGTTGTTCAAACTTCGCTTCTATTTCGACCGGAATAGTTAGTGAACCGAGTGGAAGTGAGAGTGTGCGCGATAGCGGCCTCTCACGAGCCCAACTCATCTACATCCCCGCCCTTAGTCCGAAAGGAAAAGGTCCGGGAGGAGTGGTAGACTAGGTGTTCGATAAAATGTCTCAACCGAATGAGGATTGAGAGTCTGAGTGTGACGCCACTCGGTACCAATACCGTGACTCCCTTACTCGATTGCGAAACTCGTTTTCAAATTCCCTAGGACGATCAATCAATTTGTCTAACCTTGGTGCACACCCCCTTCATTTCCTTTTTATATTGTTTAGTCTAATCTCGTCCCTACAACCCCCAACTTACTTATCAAACCAACCTTTCGTAATACTTGCAACTCTTACCTCTTAACATTATCAATGTCAACACTAATTCGTTCCTATTCGCCATCCTTGAGAGACACGACACTCTGGGAGTCTTGACTCTTCGTTTTACCACCTTCCATACCACTTATTCACCCTCACCATATACTCACAGCATCACCATACGTACCACACTTGAAGCAGATAAGGTGCAGCCCTTCGTACGTAACCCCCCTCACCTTCCTTCTTAATGTAAATTTAGATAGTAATGGTTTAGTAATGTCAACTTCGACACAAATCCTTGCAAACATCGCCCTCGACACCAAACTTGTTGCTGTGTCAATGTTTATCGGCCTCCCTATCTTCTTACCGACCCTCATAAGAAACTTGTAGTCGTAGTACTCCGTCGACAAGCAGGGGAATCGCGCCCATACGATTACCGTTTCCGTTTTGTCGGTTAGCCGGTCAAAGTTTGGAATCCATTACTTAACAATAAGGTAGTGATCCAACACCATCCAAGGACCACCATATTTTGCAAACTCATAATCTTGAAAGGACGCAAACTTGACCAGGAAATACCCCCCTTCAATGGTTATTAACTCCATCTTGGCTTTAGGATGCCACATTGCTGTCAGTCTCCTTTGGAGGTACGCATAACCTACATTCCTACCCAGCACCTTTACAATAAGGGTCTACTTCCACTTGTTCCGAAGCCGAAACTTCTCTTCCTTGGTTAATCGGATGACTGGGCAATTTTTATCCATCGTCTCGTCCAGATCTTCGTCTTCATCATCAGAAATAAGGTCGAGATCACTCTGGTTCACAGTACCTTCACCCATCTCGTTAGTTACAACTTACTTGAACGAAAGCGTCCCGGGGGTTCCCTTCGGATTGGCGTTTCCTGAGGGTTGGGATGCTTCACCCATTGGAGATTTAGTTGACGTTTTCGTTTTTTTTGGAACTCTGATGAAGGAGATCCTGTTCTTCGCTGGTTTTCGGAGAGAGGTTTTCCGCCATAGCGCTTATTCCTTATATTTAATTGAAACATTAAATTTAATATAGGAATTATCCAAAGGGATAGATTTGGTTAGATTTTCCCTACACATTCACCACTATAAGTAGCAGTTTCATTTTAGATGAAACGAAGCTCTGAAGATCTGCATACTAAAGCTCTGTCGAAATCTTGCTAGGATATCGTCTGGAACATGCCCGCAGTATGTATATCTGCACTAAGGAACACACCTTTTAAGCACCGGCAGCCCTTCTTTGAAGATCAAGCTGCATATTAGCCCTTCATTAAAGAACAAGTTGCTTTTAACTCTGGAGGCCTTTCAGCAAGGAACACTTCCAGTTCGGCATGCTGCGAACTTGGCATACTTCCAATTCAGCATACTCTAAACTCGGCACACTTTCAAACTTGGCTTACTTCCAGTTCAACATACTCTAAACTCGACACACTTTCAATTCGGCATATTCCGAATTCGGCACACTTCCAATTGACATACTTCTAGTAGCAAATCAGAGGACTTCTTATATACAGAGATTGTACCCCTTCTCGTTTGATACATACTGCTACTTGTAACTGATACACTTTGAATTTTGAATATATACAATTCAAGTTTTTCGCGTTTACATATTTTGGCACGCTTAGTGGGACAGCTCTGCCTCTCATCTCTCTACTACTAAACTACCTCTACTAAACTACTTCTACTAGCTCATCCAATTGCATCGAACAACCCCATGTTCAGGAGGACCTATGCCCAAACTACCAATTCCAAGCCCGCGCCGGTAGCTAGCTCTAGCACTACCCAAAAAACGGAAGGTCCGTTGACTAGAAGTCCACCCTTTCCTAAGAGAGCCATCGATGGTGGTAGTCCAACTTCTATACAGGGGAATGCCAGTAGCGGGAGTACTTCCCCTGTATCTCCGCCACATCTATTATGGAAGTTGCGCATGAGTGGATGCATGTCTACAATGTCATGCCTGCCATGGCGACTAACACTAAATCTGTGGAAGAGCAATTAGCTAGAATTGTTAAGATTCTTGAAGGAATGTCTATACTCCTTCAAAACCAAGAGAAACAGATCAACACCCTTGATGATAGGGTAGGAAACATCATGGAGGGGCAAGGAAGTCGTGCTCCAAGAATGCAGCCCAAGGGGCAAGAAAAGGTTGCTCAGCAATCACAATTTCTCGTCAGCCTAGCAGTGGGAGAAACTACTTCTCACTTACCTGCAACTGAGAAAACTATACCATGTAACGTAATGTAACGTTTTCCCTTAAAGGTTATTATCATTAGGATTATTATTATAAATAATAAATTAAGTATTTTATGTGGTGCAAACTATTTAGGTTGACTAAGTACTAGTCTTTAGTCAGCATTAGGTAATTGGTTACCTACATTGATTGGATGTAGGTCTATAGATAGACTCCAAGTCCTCTCACTGCCCAGTTCACGATATACACTATCTAAAGTACTGAGAGAAGTGAGAGAAACATCTCTAGATTACGGTGATTCCACAACAGCCCGAGGAGCTGAGACTTCGGACACAAGCAATCAAGACTTAGAACTATGGCGGGAGGTTAGTAGGTCCTTGTATTGATTACGGATGGACACAAGCAATCAAGACTTAGAACTATGGCGGGTGGTTAGTAGGTCCTTGTATTGATTACGGATGGACACAAGCAATCAAGACTTAGAACTATGGCGGGTGGTTAGTAGGTCCTTGTATTGATTACGGATTACCACATATTAATTGTTCAATGTGGTTTATGTGCTTACATTTGGTATCAGCGCCAATTTAATCTTTTTATAGTTTTTATTGATTGCATAAATTTACAATTTTTTTTTACAAAAGTCTCAGCTCCTCGGGCTGATGTGGAATCACCGTAATCCAGAGATGTTTCTCTCACTTCTCTCATACTTTAGATGGTGTATATCGTGAACTGAGCAGTGAGAGGACTTTGAGTCTATCTATAGACCTACATCCCGTCAATGTAGGTAACCAATTACCTAATGCTGACTAAAGACTAGTACTTAGTATATCTAAATAGTTTACACCACATAAAATACTTAATTTATTATTTATAATAATAATAATAATAATCCTAATAATAATAACCTTAAGGGAAAACGTTACATTCTCCCACTTGGTGCAAACATGAAACTCCAAGAAGAAGATTACACCAACCATAATGACTCGTCCTCTTTAGCGCGAGTAGTATCCATTATGATCAAATGCAAATTGCCTTAGAGTACTTCGGTAATAAAATTAATAAAACAAACCATAAAATTGAAATAAAGTGTACACACTCAAAAGAAAGTATCTGAAGTGTCTGAAGTGCAAAAGAATTTCGTTAAATTGAACTGAATGTAATAAAATTATAAAGTGGGAGAAAGTCCCATCTTTGAAACAAGATCATTGAATTTAAATGGAGGCATGCCTTTAGTTAAAGGATTTGCTAACATCAACTCTGTGTTAATGTGTTCAATGATAACTTCTTTGCATTTAACACGTTCTCTAAGGGATAAGAACTTAATGTCGATAAGCTTGCTTCGACTCTCACTTTTGTTATTCTTAGCCAGGAAGACAACAGTAGAGTTGTCACAGTAGACTTTCAATGGCTTAGATATAGAATCTAAAATTCTAAGCTTGGAGATGAAATTCATGAGCCATACACCTTCCGAAGTGGCCCCAAAAAGGAAACAAACTCGGCTTCCCTGGTAGAAGTAGTTACTAAGGATTGTTTAACACTTTTACATGAGATAGTCCCACCTGCCATGATAAAAATGTACCCAAAAGTTGATCTTCGAGTATCAACACAACCAGTGAAGTCCGCATCGGAATAACCAACAACATCCAGGATGTCCGTCTACCTAAAACCCAATTTGAAGTCTTTAGTACCTTTTAGATATCTCAAAACTCTCTTTACAGCTCCCAGTGGTCCATGCCCAAATTTTAAAGGTAACGCCTTACCATGCCAACATCAAAGGTAATGTCGGGCCTTGTACAAACTTGAATACCTTCTACAAACTTGAATATACCTGACGCATCCAACTGCTTCAGTATATGGAATATCCTTCATACGCTCCTTCTCCAAATTGTTTTTAGGACATTGATTCAAACTAAGTTTATCCCCTTTGGCTATGGGAGCAATATTCAGTGAACAATTTTGCATACGATGTGATAGACCCAGTATGCCCTGAGACCTATCCCTATGAATCTTTATGCTAATGACTATCCTTCATATCAAAGTTTTTGGAAAGAATTGTTTCACGTCGCGAAGCATCCCCACATCAATAGCATCAAGCAAGATGTCATCTACAAATAACACAAGGAAACATATTTTACTCCTACTAACCTTTTGGTATATACATTGATCTAAAATACTTTCAACAAAGCCAAATGAAGAAATGACTTCGTCAAACTTAATATACCATTGGCGGAAGCTTGTTCCAAGCCATATATGGATTTCCTAAGCCTACATACCAAATTTTCACTACCCCTTGAAGAGAAACCTTCAGGTTGTTTCATATAAACTTCCTCTTCTAGATTACCATTTAGAAAAGCAGTTTTCACATCCATTTGTTGCAAATCAAAATTAAAGTGTGAAATTAAAGCTAGAATGACCTGGAGAGAATACGTTTTTGATACAGGAGAAAAAGTATCCTTGTAATCGATTCCTTCTTTCTAAGTAAACCCCTTAGCAACGAGTTTCACCTGGTATTTTTAAATGTTACCTAATGAGTCTCTTTTGGTTTTGAAAATTCATTTACAGCCAATAGGCTTGGCCCCATTAGGTAACTCAACAAGGTCTCAAACTCAATTACTCCTCATGGAATTAATTTCATCTTTCATAGCTTCTAACCACAAATCAGACTATGCACAATTCGTAGCTTGTCAAAACGTGTCAGGATCAATTTCGGCTCTAATGTCAGACTCTTGTAGATACGAACATAGTAGCTAGGTACTACTGAACGCCTCACGCGAGTAGACCGTCTTAATGTTGGAACACCGGCACCTTGAGAAGGTTGTGGCGCAACTACCTCTTCAGGAACTGGAGGCAGTTTTTGAATTGGTTCAGTTTGCATCGGTTCAAGAACTTGCTATAAATCCTGAATTGGATCAATCATTGGTTCGAAATCTAGTTTAGGAGGTTGCTGTAAGTCTTGAACTGTTTATTCCAAAGGTTTAGTTTCAACAGCTTGTGGAATCTCAACGGTGGGTTGTATAACCGCAGGCGGGATTGAAGGCGCGTTGCGTATAAGTATAACTCCGTTAGACGACGTAGAAGGGTGAGAGGTAATATGATCAAAGAAAGGAACTAGGTCCTTAAATTGATCTCTCCCATTGATCAAGTCATCTTCAAGAAATTTAGCGTATCTTGATTACACTATCATAGTAGTATGTGTTGAGCAATAAAAACTTTAATTTTGAGTTGCAACAAATGGATGTGAAAACTACTTTTCTAAATTGTGATCTAGAAGAGGAAGTTTATATGAAACAACCTGAAGGTTTCTGTTCTAAGGGTGGTCAAAATTTGGTGTGTAGGCTTAGGAAATCCATATATGGCTTGAAACAAGCTTCCCGTCAATGGTATATTAAGTTTGACGGAGTCATTTCTATTGGTCCCGGTTTGTAGAAGAGTGAGTCTAGAAGGGGTGGGGGGTGGGGGGGTTGAATAGACTCACTAGGTTTTGAAAACTTTTTCACAAGAACGAACCATTGGAAAGGTTGAACTCGACCAAAGATAAACGCAACGAAAATATAGAGTTTTATCAGTTTTTAAATATCACTTTGCACGGTTTTTGTGAATATGAAAATGTTAGGTTTGGTTCGTGAAAGGGCAATGCAATATGTAAGATAATAAGTAAAAGAGAGATAGAGATAATGTTTTTTTTATAGTGGTTCGGCTGTTAGCGAAACATACTCCACTCTTCTTCACAACTTGTGAAGAATTGCACTATTATCTCCTTTGATAGTACAATATCCTCTCCAAAACGTGCTCCTTTGATCACAAAGCCCGCCATCCACGCTTTTGTAGGTTTTTCAACTTCTCCAAGTTTACTTCGCCTCTTTCTACTTCTCCTAAGTAGAGGTTGGTTGAAATGTTAAAAAATTTCTCCAACTTGGAAATCTTGTCTTGAGCTTTTTGATTCAACACTTGAGTAGCACAAGATCTCCTTTTAAAACTAGATCTAGAGTTTTAGCTTTTTTGATATTTTTGCACACTTTGAGAGCTTGTAATTGTCTATAGCATGTATGAACCAAACACTCCATGTGGGAAGGAGCATGGGTATTTATAAGCGTGAAATTTTGGTTTCGTTGGAGGGAAACCAAATTTCAAAACCTATATCCACTATGTAATATCCGGGTAAAATATGACCATTGCGAATGTCAATCCTTTCTAGCCGTTTGTCTACTTTAGTGTAGAGACAATTTGTCTTTTGTCTTAAACAAAAGGACATGTCATTTAATGCTCCTTGGGATCACAGCCTAGGATCCGTTTGACATTCTGGTCATACATAACCTCAAGGCTATGGACAAGACAAAATTTCAGAGAATGTCTTTAAAGTCCTTGTGTTGCTTTAGGTACTTGTAAGAATGATTGACCTTATCATTCTCTTATCATTTCCTCAAATAAATCATCTTGATTATTCGGTCTTCAAGAGTTCGGCCCTTCCAGTATTTGGCCTTTGTAAGTCTTCGTTCTTCAAGTCATTAGCATTGAAGTCTCTGGTCTTGAGAGCATTCTAAGTCTTTGACTGAAGATTACTCTTGATCTTTATATGGACTCGTTGAGACGAGTTCTTGACTAGTATTCGCCCTATTAAAAATTAAAGACAAGGAAAACGTTTGGGGGTCTCCTCTGGTCTTTGTATCATCAAAATTAATAGTTCAGGGTTCCTAACAATTTCTTCATTTGGCTTTGTTGAAAGTATCTTAGATCAATGTATATACCAAAAGGTTAGTGGGAGTAAAATATGTCTCCTTGTGTTATATGTGGATAGCATCTTGCTTGCTACTAATGATGTGGGGATGCTTCGCGACGTGAAACAATTCCTTTCCAAAAACTTTGATATAAAAGATATGGGTGATGCATCTTTTGTCATTGGCATAAAGATTCGTAGGGATACTGGTCTATCAAAGGAAACCTATATTAACAAGGTTTTGGAGAGATTTCGGATACAGAATTGTTCACCGAATATTGCTCCCATAGCATAAGGGGATAAACTTAGTTTGAATCAATGTCCCTAAAAACGATTTGGAGAAGGAGCGTACGAAGGATATTCCATATGCTGAAGTGGTTGGATGCCTCAGGTATATTCAAGTTTGTACAAGGCCCGACATTGCCTTTGTTGTTGTCATGTTGGGGCTTTACTTGCAAAATCCGGGCTTGGACCACTAGGGAGCTAGCTATAAAGAAAGTCTTGAGGTAACTAAAAGGTACTAAAGACTTAAAATTGGGTTTTAGGCAGACGAACATCTGGGATGTTGTTGGTTAATTAGATGCAGACTTCGCTAGTTGTGTTGATACTCGGAGATCTAGTTTTAGGTACATTTTTATCATGGCCGGTGGGGCTATCTCATGGAAGAGTGTTAAACAATCCTTTGTAACTACTTCTACCATAGAAGTCGAGTTCGTTTCCTATTTTGAGGCCACTTTGAAAGGTGTATGGCTCAAGAGTTTCATTTTCGAGCTTAGAATTGTATATTCTATATCTAAGCCATTGAACACATTAGCACAGAGTTGGTGCTAGCAGATCCTTTGACTAAAGGCATGCATCAATTTAAACTCATGGATCTTGTTGAAAAGATGGGACTTCTACCCACTTTATAATTTTGTATATAAATTTAGTTCAATTTAATGAAATTCTTTTGCACTTCAGACACATCAGATATTTTCTTTTGAGTGTGTACACTTTATTTCAGTTTTATCTAATGAAGAAAATACTTCAGTGGACTTGAAATGAAAATACGGTTTGTTTCATTAAGTTTATTACCTAAGTACTCTAAGGCATTATATCTTAAGTATAAAATATATATATATATATATATATAATTATATCTTAAGTATAAAATATATATATATATATATATATATAACCATAAAAGTATCATAATAATAATTAAATGAAAGAATGGGAATATAATTTATTTTGTACTAATAATATTATACAAGAATGGGAATATAATTTATTTTGTACTAATAATATTATACCTTAAATATAAAATACATATATTAGGCAATTTTGCTAATAGATAATTAATATTTAGTTACATTAATTTCGGCAGTTATTAGAAATTAATTTTTGTAATAACTGCCAAAATTAATGTACATAAATATTAATTATCTATTAGCATAATTGCCTAATATACTTATTTTATATTCAACGTATAATATTATTACAAAATAAATTATATTCTCATTCTTGCATTTAATTATTATGATACTTTTATGGTTATATTATATATATATATATATATATATATATATATATATATATATATATATATATATATATATATATATATATATATATATACACTTTTAACTCTATATTTATTAGTGTATTTTGTGTATATACTTTAGGAAAATATTCATCATTAAAAAGATGATATAAATTAAAAATTAAATTATTAATTAGATTGTCTAATATAAGTGTCTTACTAATTGATTACATGCTACTATAATTCATAATTTTGAAGTCTTTTTATTACAAAGCTAAATACATATCCTTAATAATTAAGATAATCCTTAGTCACTTCCGTAGTACTAAAAGTACGTATTACTTTAAATTTTTATAAATAAGATATAATATTATTAAACCGAAATAATTAAAAATAGTGTGTCTATAGTACAAAAGATTTTATAATTTACTTAATAATTAAGTATTAGTTTTTATTGCCTAATACAAATTGACAATTATTAAACATTATTTATGCTATTCATTGTGTCCCTTGTAATATTAAAATTATTAGATAGAATTTTTATAATTAAGATATAATATTATTAAATCTAAATTATTAAAAATAATGTTTCCATAATACAATTAAATTATTAAATTATATTTTCTTTAATAATCAATATAATTATCTAATATAAATTTGCATTTATTAATAAGTATTTATGGTAATTAATATGAGGTATTAATAAAAGGGATAAAATAGTTAAGAAGAAAAAAATGAGGAAGAAAGCATATATATATATATATATATATATAAATGTCATACTATATATATATATATAAATGTCATACAACATCGTAAGGTAAATTGATATAAAATTTAATAGTTACTACAAAATCAAATACAAAAATGTTTTAAGGAAACATTGGATTTTACAATTAAAAAGTGTGTTATTCTTTTATTGATTTCAAAAAATATCACCGATCGTCACTGACTCCTTTGCATATCTTCTTCTCCGGCTCTAGATGACCCTTGTTTAGCAACTCCAACAACACCATGTGTTCATACTGCGACATATATTTCATAGACATACATAAATCGAAGTATAAACATTGTGACTAACGTCAAAGTATTAAAACAAAAGCAATCTTGTGGTACAACAAATAATTATTATCATAAAACCGATATTGTAAAGTGATATTATAATGGATGCAACACCAATCCATTCTATTTACAGGGCAGTGGAATAAGAAAATGGGAGAGCCGCCAAGATATGATTTCATAAGAGAACAACAATTTTTTGAGAAGCACAAAGAGTCTGAGACTTGAACCCACTCCCATCATCCATGTGAGAGTGTAAACCGGGACACCGAGTGCCACTAGACCACAAGGTCTTTGGCTAACACTTTTAATTATTAATTCTAAATGAAATTCTTAATCCTCCGTGCATTCTAAATTATTAACCTCTATACTTTTATTTTCTATTATTCTAGTATTATTCTATCATAATAATAATAAATTCTATCATAATAATTACCATTACCATATTATTACTAATAACGATTTATTACCAATCATAATTAATTTTATTATTATTCTATCATTCTATTCTATTCTATTCTATCATATAATAATAATAATAAATTCTATCATAATAATTACCATAATTACTAATTACCATTACCATAATTACTAATAACGAATTACAACTAAATTCTACTACCTCCGTCCCATTTTGTTTGTCTGATTCGGTTAACGAGGCTTGACCGAAGTTATTTTTAATTTAATTTTTCATAATATTAAATTTAGTATTAGTATATAAAATTTATATATTTAGAAACTACATTAAAAGTACTATTAAACACAAAAAATCAAATTTAAAAATAATTAAAAATTATTAAAGAAAATAAGCAATGAAGAAAGAGTTAGTTTGACCAATGAATAGTAAACATGACAGGTAAAATGGGACAGAGGGAGTATCATAATAATAACATAATTACTAATAACAAATTACAACCAATAATTAATATTATTCTATTGTAATAATAATAATTACCATATTACTAAAAATCCCTACGTTTGGGCGGGAAATTTTGAAGGAGGATATTGCTTTTATATATAGTATAGATAGAAGTATAGATTGAGATGTATATACAGAGAGGAATAACCGTACACCAACAACATTAAAATTGGGGGTAAATGGGCTAAGAGCATCCTTATCGGTTGGAGTTTTTTCTCCAGTTTTTTGTGGGCCCCAGCATCCACCTCATCATCCACTATCTAACTCAATCACAAAAACTCGTCTCCAAATTAGTTTAAAGTTTTCTCTCAGTTTTTGTGGACCCACCATTTTCTATCCTATATTTTAATTATTTCTTTATTTATTTGAATTATAAATTTATAATTATAAAATTATAAAAATTAATTAAAATAAACATATCTACATTTAATAAAAATGATAATAACAAACATTTAAATTAATTTTCATTGTTTTTTTTTATCATTTTAAATTTTAATTATAATTAAATCATTCAAAAGTTAATTCAAAAATATTAAATATAATATTTTATAAAAAATTGAAACAGAAATAAAAAACAATAAAAAACAAACAAATGAAATGAAAAAAGAAATAGAAAACAAAAAGAATAAGAAGCTAAGAAAGAGGATGGACTGTGACAAAAAGAAGGAGGTGGTCCCCATTTTTTTTTCTTTTGTCTGACATAAACTAGTTCATTGCAGGAATATAATTTCGCCAAAACAGGAGCACCACATCAGTATTGAACTTCACTATGAGTTTATCACTGTTCCAATATTTGAGAAATAAATACTGATAGGAATGCTGTAATGACCATATATATAATGAATATTTATAACAAATAGTAATTTAATGGAAATTATAAGATATGATTAATGTGAATAACGTTGTGAGATTAAATATGATGAAATTAAAAAGTTAAGAATTAAATGCGATAATAATACAATAGTTGACGGTGAGATTAAATGTAAAATGTCTCTTTTTGAGGTAATACTCTTTAGATTGTGCAACCCAACTTGGTACAGTCGTTATACGGTGTACCATGGTCCACAATGTATTGTGGACCATGGTCACAAATGGACGTTGTTTCAGTAAATGGTAGAAACGGCGGTCGTAAATTGTAACGGAGCTTCGTAACTGATACTACAGTTCATCTCAAAAGATACTGCCTCACATTTGTTTTTATATTTTCGAATAAAACTGTAGTTATACAGAAATGTAATTATAGTTGTATTGAAATGCAACCGCAGTGTATATGAACTAATACTGAATAACAGTTTCACATTTGTGTTTTTATATTATCAAATGAAACTGTAGTTATATCGAAAGGTAACTATAGTTGTGTTGAAATATAACTGCAGTGTATATTGTTCAATGAAGCTGTAGTCATATCAAAATAATATTGTAGTTGTGTTAAAAGAAAACTGCTAAAAGAAACTATAGTTGTGTTGAAAGAAAACTGCATTGTATTATTATAAAAGAAACTGTAGTTATGTTGAATGGAAATTGCAATGTATTATAAAATAAACTGTAGTTGTGTTGAAAGAAAACTGCAGTGTATTATAAAAGAAACTGTAGTTGTGATGAAAGAAAACTGAATAAGAGGTTCACATATTTAAGTTTATAATATCGAATGAAACTACAATTATATCGAAAGAAACTGCAGTTGTGTTGAAATGTAACTGCAATTGTGTTGAAATGTAACTGCAGTGTATATGAACTGAAAGAGAATGGTGCGGATTGGAATGGAAGCCGTTTCAACCGTCTGTTTTTCATTAATCAAAACGAAGTTGTTTTGATGAATTGTGGATCGGGTCCATTGTAAAATTTTCGAACTTGGTAGCACGTCCCTTGCATAAGTTGTTTGAAAGATATCGCAATCCTAGCTTTTGTCAAAAATGATTTGCCATAATTGACAATAAATTACCATTAAACAATTTGAATATGGCAAAAACTTGTGTGAGACCGTCTCACCATGAGACGGGTCGGGTCAAGACGCAAATGTAACACTTATGTGCACAAATGTCATACTTATATGCTCAAATGTAATACTAATCAAGAATAAAATTTTTATTACTTATAAGGGTAAATGTAATACTTTTAAGGGAAAATACAATACTTTTACATTTTGATTTAAAAGTATTATATTTTTTCCTCAAAAGTATTATATTTGCCCTTATAAGTAAGGGGCACTTGTCAATATTACTTATTATGAAAAATATATTACTTTTTCTCTTATAAGTAACAAAAATTGTATTATTGATTAGTGTTATATTTGAGCATATAAGTATGACATTTGAGCATATAAGTATGACATTTGCACATATAAGTATGCCATTTGCATGGTGCTTTGACCCGACCCGACCCGTCTCACAAATAAGGATCCGTGAGACGGTCTCACACAAGTGTGACCCTTTGAATATTATAGAGTGAAGATGAAAAAGGAAATGAATTTATATTTACATTTATATATGCACAATATTAGTTGTACATGACTATTTAACTTCAATTTTTGCTTTTACAAAATTTGGACGAAACTACTACAATTTACAATATTTTTTTTTGAATGTGTCCCAAATCGTATCAACGCATTAACCTAAACGCCCTCAAGCCACTACATACCTAAATCTTAATGTAAGAGACTATCTTAATCTCCTGCAGGATCCCACTACAGTTCCGTGGTGGTTAGGCCAAAGTAAGGTATGGTAAAGTGAATATAATACTATCTGTTCTACCGTGTCGGTGGGAGAGTGAATCCTCCTACAGTCCTGTGGTAGCCAGGTCAAGGTAGGGTAGAGTATGGTAGGGTGAATATAATACTACCGGTCCTTTCTATTGTGTCAATGGGAAAATCAATCGATCCCCCTACAACCCTGTGGTGGCTAGATCAAGGTAAGATAAGGTATGGTAGGGTGAATATAATGCTATTGGCCCTTTTTACTGTGTTGATGGGAGAGTGGATCCTCCTACAGTCCTGTGGTGGCCAAGTCAAGATAGGGTAGAATATGGTAGGGTGAATATAATACAACCCGGTCCTTTCTATTGTGTCATCAATGGGAGAGTCGATGGATCCCCCTACAACCCCGTGGTGGCTAGATCAAGGTAAGATAAGGTATGGTAGGGTGAATATAATGCTATTGGCCCTTTCTACTGTGTTGATGGAAGAGTGGACCCTCCTACAGCCCCGTGGTGGCTAGGCCAAGGTATGGTATGGTATGGTAGAGTGAATATAATGCTATTAGCGCTTTCTACCGTTTCGGTGGCCGGGAGAGTGCATCTTTCTACAACCTCGTTGTGGCTAGGCCAAGATAGGGTAGGGTAGGGTATGGTGGGTCGAATATAATGCTATTGGCTGTTTCTACCGTGTTGGTGGGATAGTGGATCCCCTACAGCCCCATAGGGTCCACGCCCAAGGTACGTAGGATAGGGTATGATAGGGTGAATATAATGCTATTGATCCTGACTACCTTGTTGGTGGAAGAGTGGAGTAGGCTCTTCATTACTATTATTCCCGTGGTGGGTTGTGGATATCAAAAGCGCTCCACAGGCATCTAAGGCATCCGCAATGGGCTTAATCACCAAAATGATTTCCGACACGGTGATGCACCACAAAACCGACAGGAACATGGTGGAAACCGCACAATAATACACGGGATCCACCGGCAGCCATATCGAGGTCAAGCCGAGGCAGAAGATCTGAATGGGCAGCGTCACCATCACCGACACGGCCAGGAAGTACACCCTGCCTCCAATGGTCTTATTTATCACAAACATCACCACTTGCCAACACGACACCAGGAACGCCAGAGCGTACGCCACGGCGAACACCGTGAAAATTATGCAGCTCAGCGCCGGGTAGGTGCACAGCACCGCGCTCCTCCCTAATAGGTCCGACGAGAGGACGGAGCTCCCGTGCATGAACCCCGGCAACATCGCCTGCAACGGGGAGAAGAACACCACGAAGGCCTGCAACAAAAGCATCGGAAAACAGACCGCGCAGACGGACGGAATCGCCCACATCCGGCTCCGCTCCGTTTTCTTGATCGAAACGTTAACCAAGAAAAGGAGGGTGACCAAGAAGCCCGGCTCGTAAAACCCGAGGGAGAGAACCACGTGGAGTTTACAAACCGTGGTTTGAGCAGCCACGGTTAGGGATGGGAAATTCGGGTAGAGATACGATTGCCGGAAAACGGGTAACCGGAGGAGCTCGTTGAGAGCCCAAAACGCGGCGAATAGGACGAGAACCAACCGGACTTTCCATAGCGAGTTGAAATGCCCCAAATGTGGCAAAATTTGTGATCTAAGGTGAAGGTGGAAGATAAACGTGAGAGAAAGTATGGAGAGGATGAGAATTCCGGCGATTAACGAAACCGTTGCCAAGTCCCAGAGGCCGTCGGTGATGGGTACCGCCGGGAATAGGAACATCGCGTTGGTGGGAGGCGACGCCATCGTGAACAACGTGGAGGGAAGAAGAGAGGACGACGGAATTTGTCATAGATTTGAGGTGGCGGTGGCGGTGGAGGGAGAGGAGGAGGTGGCGGCAGTCGTGGGCTGAGGGTGAGAGGCCCCGACTGCCGAGCAGGTGACGACGGCGGACGAGAGAATATTATTGGCAGATGCGATGACGTTATTCTGTCATTAGAGGTTAGGGGCTGGAAATGAATTTGCATAGTTCCTGGAAAACAGGTTGTTGAACAAAAGGAAATTGGTTATGGATTTCTTTTAGAAATGAATGATAATATTATATATCATTTTTGGATAATCTTTATGTCAACAATCTCACTACAACTCTCCAATTTTATATTACCACTAATTTTTTTTTTATTTTTACTTTCACTCTTAAATTATTATTATTATTATTATTATTATAATAGATCGAAAATTATTTTTTTTGTCATCCAGTTATACTTGTGATATAGATCTAGTCCTTGAGTTATATGCTTAATCATTTTAACTTCTTTTTTTAACAACCAAAGCACAGAAACTTTTATCATGAATAAGAAAGTAATAAAAGAACAAAGTTTGGGTGACACTTTTGTCAGAAACCAATGTACTTAGATTTTGATGATATTATGATTGTATTAGGGTTTTAGATACTCCAATTCTTTTATCTGTAGTCTAGGCCAAATAGCTAGAATTTTCTTGTAGCATCAGCTTGAGTGTGTCCAAGCTGATTAGCTAGATTATTAGTTGGTTATTGCCAAAGCTATATCAATAGTAAATCAGCGGAACAGATCAAGTAGAACTAATCAGCTGAGCGTACCATCAGAGTTGATCAGCTGGGTTCCTGAAGTTGTTTTTCAGAAATTGTCCTAAGGCACTACATTAGTCGAAGTTCCCAAAACTAACCAGCTAAATCTGAGAAGCTTTGATGATAAAGACACTTAGTTTTAACCCAACTATTGATGAAAAAAGTACAAATGTTACACGTTCTTTTTCAAATTTGCGCTTACTCTGAAGAAAAGGACCAAAGTTGTTACACAAGAAGACAAACAGTACAATTGCAGATTTGCAACACGATTGAAGTTAGTGGCATATTTGGACACCTATCGTGTTGGGGTAACTAACAGATTCAAATTTCCTAGAAGATTGTCTGTCTGCCCTCACCTCTATCCTATAAATAGAGGACTCTGGAGCTCAGTAAAGATTGTGAATGCTAGTTCTAGCATGTGCTATTGATTCTGGCTATGTTTGGCATATCTAGCTGAAAAGGTAGTTGAAAGCTGAAAACTAAAAAGCTATAAGCTCGAAACTGAAATCTGAAGAGCTATTAAGCTATCTAGCTGTTACGCTTAAAAGTGTTTGGTAAAATTAGCTTTTTGATAAGCTGATAAATGTAAAAAGACTAAAAAAGACATCTTCATACAATTTAAATAATTTTAAATTTAAATAGATTTGTTTATATATTAAAATATAAAATAATGAAATCAATATATTTAAATAAAATATAAAGTAAGAACATATATTTGAAAATATATAAAGTAAAAAAAAATGTTTATAATTCATAAGATTAGTTCATACAAAAATTAATATTCAAACACAAATGTCAAACTGAAATTATAACCAAACATAATGAAAAGAAAATGTCAAAATGGTTTTAATTGAGAGTGGTAAAGGATGTCATTTATTTAAAATAATAAGGATAAAGATGAAAAAAAGTTAAAAAGCTGCTAGCTTATTTTGGAAAAGCTACCTAAAGTAGCGTTTCAAAATAAGCTCTTATTTTAAACTACTAGCTTATTTTGAGAGCATTACCAAACAGAGCTTATAGCTTATTAGTAGTTTAAAATAAATTATAAGCTCCTAAATAAGCTTTGCCAAACAGAGCCTCTATTGTAGTTTTCATTGCTAGCTAAGAGAGAGAGGAAGCTTCAACATTCATATCCAGTGCAACCAGAGCTTCACTTGTGAATTTTCCAAATTCACAATCCACCTGTTTGTGGAATCAAACAACAAACAATCGAATTCGTTAGAATTGTGGTTGAAGATCATTACTCAAGGTGACTTCATGGCAAACCTTTGGAGTAGAGATCGGGTGTTGAAAAATGGAGAGGATATCTAGTTCGAAGGAACACCACCTGCAGTCAACAGTGCTTTGTGGATACACTGTGTGGCTTTTCACTTGTATTTGTGCATAACATACTAGTGAAATCCTACTTGGATGTTAAGGAGAAAAGTGGACTAGGCTATTGCTGAACCGCTATAAAAATCTCTCTCTATACTCTTTTACTTTTTGCACTTTAATTTCTTGCACTTATTTTCCATCTAATCGAAACAGTTGAGTACACATAGAACACATTTTCCATTCAAGTAGTAATCTTGATCTAAAAACCGTTTAAGTTAATTTTTTTTTAAAAGTATATTCAACCCCCCCCCCCCCCCCCCCCCCCCCCCCGTCG
>NC_044918.1:22908552-23024936 GCF_003576645.1 Ipomoea triloba | reverse complement strand
TTTTTTTAAAAGTTTATTCCCCCCCCCCCCCCCCCTCCCCCCTCTCTAGACTTTTTATCAACCCTACGACCAACAAGTGGTATCAAAGTGGTTATTCCAACTAATTACATACTCTTGATTAAACGGAATTGATCTCGTATTTTGAAAAATTCTTTGTAGCGTGTATTTTGAAAAATATTTTTAAAATGGCACCAACTGATTTGATCCCTATTTTGTCACCCTAGGACTATGACGAGTGGAGAATTCGCATGCATATTCATCTCTCGGCAATACACAATCGAATGTGGGATATGATCCAACATGGTCTTATCAAGATTCAAAAAGTCAACATAGCATTGCCTACACCAGTTCAGCGGGACGCTGAAGCAGTTGGGACTTCAATTCAGAATAAGTTGAAGAGCAAAGGGCGATAAAGCTAGTTTACGTAGAGAAAACAATCGAGGAGTGGACCAAAGATGACCACTTTCTGAACAACGTTGACAATCAAGCCATTAATGCCATTGTACAAACGCTAAATCCAACAACCTTCAGCAAGGTTAAGGCATACACCAAATCTGTGAAGCAGTTATGGGATAAGTTGGTAGAGCTATCAGTCGGTAATGAGCAAATTCGCGAGAATAAGCTCAGTCTTGTAGCACAACAGTTTGAAAACTTTGAGATGCTAACCGGAGAATCTATTGAACAAATGGAGATTCGTTTTGTTAAACTTTTGGGTGAGTTCTCTATTTTAAAGGAGTACACCCAAAGAGAGATCAACCGCAAGATTCTACAATCAATGCCAAAAGAATGGCAAGCCAAGACTACCAGTATTAACAGTTAGAGGGACTTCGCTACAAGTCCAACTGAATAATTGTTCTGGGATCTCAAGGATCATGAATATGACATGGAGAGACTTTACAAAAAAAAAAAGGCCGCAACTGAAAGGCCTACAGTAGTGCTAGTGAATGATATTCCCTCTTGCTCAAAGCCATTTGGAAGAGCTTCAATTTCAAAGTCAAAGGTTTCATAGGAGAATATGGAAAAAAGGAGGGGATAGATTATTGGTAGTCGCATACAGAGAACAAGAAATTATCATTGTCATTTCATAAAAACATTTAACCAAATTCATCATATGCTCAACAGAATGTCAATCAATAAAACTAGGGACAGATTCACTTAAATTTGAGTTGAATGAACTATCATTTTCTTCATAGGCTTCAAAAACCTTTTTATATGTGAGTGCATTTTTTAGCATCAAACAGGTTGAATTCCATCTTGTTGGCACATCAAGAGTCAAAGAAGACTTTGCTTAAACCCCTATCAAATAATATGTGTCATTATGTGATTATTAAAGAGTTGCTAATTGAATTATTTATTTATTATCTCAATCTGCTTTGATAGTATAAGAATTATTGAAATACATAAAGATCTTGATGATATTATATTATGCCCAAAGACAAAGTTTTAAATAAAACACTTGGAAAACCAAGTATTGTCTCGACGTGCAAATCAAGCATCTCCTTGAAAGAATATTACAAACCAGTTAGCCTACATTGAAAAACGTCTTGAAGTTGTTTTATATGGATAAATATCATTTACTTATCACACTAATGGTTGTCCAATCTCTTGAAGTAGATAAGGAGTTGTTTAGACTCGAAGAGGATAATGAGGATATTTTAAGACCAAAAGTCCATTACTTCATTATCATTGAAGCACTACTTTAGGACAAAAGTTTCGTAACCGCAACAGGCATGACTTTGTATTTGTGATGAAATTGCTAGCAATATTTAGTGTTCCTCCTACAATAAAATATTGGAATAGCATTTAACACATCCTCTAGTATCTTCGAGTTACAAAATATTTTGGCATTTATGTGAGAAACTAATATATGGTATTGATGGGCTACTTGAGTACTGACTATTTTGTTTGATTCCAATGATGTCAAGTCTCAAACTGGTTATACTATGTTTTACCCTCACTGTCCTATATGAGGACAATAAATTAAAGTTTGTGTTGCACAAATGATAAATGGGCATATTTAGGAATCTTTGACAAAGCACATATAGCATCAAAATTCAATCCACGTGACCTCTAGAAGAGTCACGAGATTATTATACAAAATGTTCACTCTAGTGACAATCTAGCATATCTGTTCACAAAACCCCTTTCTACACTTATTTTTTAAATATGTTTTTATGTATGGGATTTAAAGATTGTTATCTTCAGATGGAGCGTCATTTACTTGAATCAATCTTCAAGATTGTGTCTTGAAGACCAACAACTGTATTGGTTTTTTTTTTTTCCTTTGATTGAGTTTTGATATAGTTTTCTTAATTAAAATTTTTTTAATGAGGCAATTAGTGCAACATGAACACACATTATACATCATGTGTTCTTTCCCTCAACTAGGTTTTTTCCCATTGAGTTTTTCTAATGAGGTTTTTAATGAGGTGTGAATATGACATAGTAATGTCCAAGGGGGAGTTCACAAACTTGCAGTTATACTACAGAAATTATATGATAATAATACATCTTTATCCTCCACAACTTGCAGTTATACTGAAACTATGTATATCATGTATATATTGGATTGAATGATAAAAAAATAAAAGATTGATGGTTCTTTTTGTATCTCTTGTCGTTTCTCTCTACTTTACAATATATTATTAAATTATACATCTGGTTTTACAACATATACCAAATTGAAAAATTAATTACTTCAATTGAAATTAATCTAATTAACCAATTGAACACTGAATTCATTTCCTTCATGTTAGGGGTGTGCATCAGTCTTTAGTCGACTTTCAGTTAATAATAAAAAATATTTTAATATAATTGTAATGAAAAACTGAAATAATCAATATTTTATGACTAATTATAGCGCATTATTCTTACGTTTAAAGGTAGGACTGTGCAAAACCCGTCCCGCCCGAACTCGAACCCGCCATTGCCTAACGGATGGATATCCGAATATGAATTCGTCACCCTGATCCGCACTGCTATTTAAAGAAGGGTTTAGGGTTTCGGGTAGGGTTAGGATATTTCACATCCGAACCCGTCCAAAACCCGAAGTTTATATGTATACGTGTATATGTATATATAGAACGATGTCGTTTGGGATTACATATATATATATATATATATATATATAATCCATCAGCTAGGGTTCGTCACTTCCTCATTTGCGCAGTCAAGACAATCGAGTGTGATCTTCATTCTCCATTTCTCTAACTTCTCTCTGTCTTCTCCATTCTCCTTCTCTATTCCTCTCAAGTCTCAATCTCTCAAACTCTCACTCTTTGAGACCTGAGTTAGTGAGTTCTCTACTTCTCTACTTTCCTCTCTATGTACAACCCGTCCCTCTGAGGCTCCGAACTCCCAGTCGCTAGTGGTGGTTGTCTGGACGCTTGTGGAAGCCTCGCCCCTCGCCCATTCTCTGTATTCGACGACAACGCAAACGGTGGTGGAAGCCCCTTGCCCGATATCAGGATTTGAAGGCTTGATTGCTTGAAACCCTTGTTCTCAGAGGGAAAATTTGAGAAAACAAGTAATTCTAATTTATTTTATATGTTCTGTAATCTATACTGATTACAACATATTCAACTGTAAGTTGTAAGCTGCAATGGCTGAGTTGTATAATGATTATGCAACTACATATTCTGTCAGTTCAACCCCCTCTGAATCCTCTACTCAATCTGTCCAGTCTGAGGCCACAACAATTTGTAGGCCTCAGTCAAGGTTGAAGAGTCAACTAGGAAAAAAAAAAAAGAGGATAGAGGGTGGTGGAAGCAGTAAGCAGATAGAGCTACAAGTGTACTTGAGGTACTTGAGTGAAAGTATTGTGGAGGATGATGAATCTGCCACTTTTGATGTTTTAAAGTGGTGGAAGGGAGATAGTGAGAGATTTCCTATCCTCTCCAAAATTGCTAGAGATGTATTTGCAGTTCCTATTTCCACAGTTACATCTGAAAGTGCATTTAGTACAAGTGGAAGGGTGCTTGATGCATTTAGGAGTTCATTGACTCCTAAAATAGTGGAAGCCCTACTTTGTACACAAGATTGGTTGAGGACCTTGAGGTTACCAAATCAGTCAATCACAATTGAGGAGAATTTAGATGAGGTTGAAACATTAGAGAAAGGTAATTCTTTATTACTTTTTTACTAGTTTTTTATTCTTTATTTTCTTATTTATATTTGTTTAATCTTGTTCTTATTCTGTTTTGCAAAGTTACCCATTGGAGCTGCATCTAGTATTCCATCAATGTTGGCATCAATACCTGTAATGTATTTATATTTGATTGCTTTCAATTATGTATATGTTAAAACTCTGTTATGTTGTATACTTGTATTGTTGTTTGTTGTTGCCTATTGGGTCTGCTGTTAAGGTTTCTAACCTCTAAGTGACTGGACAACTTTTTGAGTTTCTATTGCTGAAATGTTGCTGCCCTTAGTTGAGTTGAGCCCAATTGATGTCCCATACTCCCATTTCTGAAATTCTGGTAAGAAAAAACTTGCTTTTAATGCATTATTTTGTTTAGTAAGTTATTAATGTGTGTTTTCTTGGCTGACTATGATGATGCTTCCACCTTTGTCTGAATAAATGGAATGGAGTTGGCATGTTGCTCATGTGCTTGTATAACACATTGTGAGCAATTTGCCTCCATCCTTACTTCGATCTAGAAAAATGCAATCTGAGTCTATTAGCCTTATGGCTACAACCTAATATTTGTTAGTTAGCTATTTACTGTTTACTTAGTTAATCACTTAATGTTGCTAATATTGTTGGACTTAGAATTACAATTTTGTAAGTTAAACATAAATTGTAACTTCTAAGTTCAAAGTTGTACATTATTTTGTATTTTTGTTTACTTAGAAGTTAGAAGTTTAATTTAGATTCTTAGAAGTTAAGTAGTTTTGAAGTATTTTGTTTAATTAAGTGTTTACATTTTAGTAACTTTTTCGAATTTTTTTATAAAAGTTGTTTTAATATTAGTTTATTCATATCCAAAAAAAATCCGAAATCCGAAGTTCAAAATCCGAAATCTAAAATTAAAATATCCAATAGGTTGAAGTGTCTAAAAATAAAAGAATGGGTGATCAAAATTAAATCCGAAGTCCGATCGAATGGACGAATTGGATATTTAATCTGTCCGTATTCGATCGACGCACAACCCTATTTAAAGGGCTATTGAATCCTTAAGTGATAATTGATATTAAAAATAAAAATAAAAAATTTAAAAAGCTAAACAATCGAAATTTGTTTTGTCACCCTACCTGCTCCGAGTTATAAGTGATTAATATTCTAGAAATTTTGATAGTTATCCAAAAAGCATAGCGTTTTGTCGATGAACTATAGAAGCATAAAAAAGCTAAGCCTTGACATANTTTGCGCAGTCAAGACAATCGAGTGTGATCTTCATTCTCCATTTCTCTAACTTCTCTCTGTCTTCTCCATTCTCCTTCTCTATTCCTCTCAAGTCTCAATCTCTCAAACTCTCACTCTTTGAGACCTGAGTTAGTGAGTTCTCTACTTCTCTACTTTCCTCTCTATGTACAACCCGTCCCTCTGAGGCTCCGAACTCCCAGTCGCTAGTGGTGGTTGTCTGGACGCTTGTGGAAGCCTCGCCCCTCGCCCATTCTCTGTATTCGACGACAACGCAAACGGTGGTGGAAGCCCCTTGCCCGATATCAGGATTTGAAGGCTTGATTGCTTGAAACCCTTGTTCTCAGAGGGAAAATTTGAGAAAACAAGTAATTCTAATTTATTTTATATGTTCTGTAATCTATACTGATTACAACATATTCAACTGTAAGTTGTAAGCTGCAATGGCTGAGTTGTATAATGATTATGCAACTACATATTCTGTCAGTTCAACCCCCTCTGAATCCTCTACTCAATCTGTCCAGTCTGAGGCCACAACAATTTGTAGGCCTCAGTCAAGGTTGAAGAGTCAACTAGGAAAAAAAAAAAAGAGGATAGAGGGTGGTGGAAGCAGTAAGCAGATAGAGCTACAAGTGTACTTGAGGTACTTGAGTGAAAGTATTGTGGAGGATGATGAATCTGCCACTTTTGATGTTTTAAAGTGGTGGAAGGGAGATAGTGAGAGATTTCCTATCCTCTCCAAAATTGCTAGAGATGTATTTGCAGTTCCTATTTCCACAGTTACATCTGAAAGTGCATTTAGTACAAGTGGAAGGGTGCTTGATGCATTTAGGAGTTCATTGACTCCTAAAATAGTGGAAGCCCTACTTTGTACACAAGATTGGTTGAGGACCTTGAGGTTACCAAATCAGTCAATCACAATTGAGGAGAATTTAGATGAGGTTGAAACATTAGAGAAAGGTAATTCTTTATTACTTTTTTACTAGTTTTTTATTCTTTATTTTCTTATTTATATTTGTTTAATCTTGTTCTTATTCTGTTTTGCAAAGTTACCCATTGGAGCTGCATCTAGTATTCCATCAATGTTGGCATCAATACCTGTAATGTATTTATATTTGATTGCTTTCAATTATGTATATGTTAAAACTCTGTTATGTTGTATACTTGTATTGTTGTTTGTTGTTGCCTATTGGGTCTGCTGTTAAGGTTTCTAACCTCTAAGTGACTGGACAACTTTTTGAGTTTCTATTGCTGAAATGTTGCTGCCCTTAGTTGAGTTGAGCCCAATTGATGTCCCATACTCCCATTTCTGAAATTCTGGTAAGAAAAAACTTGCTTTTAATGCATTATTTTGTTTAGTAAGTTATTAATGTGTGTTTTCTTGGCTGACTATGATGATGCTTCCACCTTTGTCTGAATAAATGGAATGGAGTTGGCATGTTGCTCATGTGCTTGTATAACACATTGTGAGCAATTTGCCTCCATCCTTACTTCGATCTAGAAAAATGCAATCTGAGTCTATTAGCCTTATGGCTACAACCTAATATTTGTTAGTTAGCTATTTACTGTTTACTTAGTTAATCACTTAATGTTGCTAATATTGTTGGACTTAGAATTACAATTTTGTAAGTTAAACATAAATTGTAACTTCTAAGTTCAAAGTTGTACATTATTTTGTATTTTTGTTTACTTAGAAGTTAGAAGTTTAATTTAGATTCTTAGAAGTTAAGTAGTTTTGAAGTATTTTGTTTAATTAAGTGTTTACATTTTAGTAACTTTTTCGAATTTTTTTATAAAAGTTGTTTTAATATTAGTTTATTCATATCCAAAAAAAATCCGAAATCCGAAGTTCAAAATCCGAAATCTAAAATTAAAATATCCAATAGGTTGAAGTGTCTAAAAATAAAAGAATGGGTGATCAAAATTAAATCCGAAGTCCGATCGAATGGACGAATTGGATATTTAATCTGTCCGTATTCGATCGACGCACAACCCTATTTAAAGGGCTATTGAATCCTTAAGTGATAATTGATATTAAAAATAAAAATAAAAAATTTAAAAAGCTAAACAATCGAAATTTGTTTTGTCACCCTACCTGCTCCGAGTTATAAGTGATTAATATTCTAGAAATTTTGATAGTTATCCAAAAAGCATAGCGTTTTGTCGATGAACTATAGAAGCATAAAAAAGCTAAGCCTTGACATAAAGCATTATTACTCCCAAGTCCCACCACACCACACCACACCACACCACACCACACCACTAGGTCGCCATCATCGCTGCGGCCGATGTTCACCTATTCCCCCTTCCAATGAATTAATTAGTAAATAAAGGTCCCAACTCCCACCTAACTTCACCCAAACTTGTGCCCCAAAGTTAGGTGATAAATTAATTAATAAATAAAGATCCCAACACCATATGATTATGTGGTTATTGGATAGAGGCCGATAAAGAGTAATATCAAATTCTCGAAAGTGTGTAGCGGTCAAAATAAAGTTGTACATTTTAATGTAGTACGTAGCTAGTAAACGCTTGATTTAACAAGTAATATCATAATTGGATATGACTAGAAAATTGTTAGGCAAAAGTCAGTAAACGACCAAGTGTGGTGCACGGTTGGCTCAATTGCCATGTCATTAAATCCTGCAAGTGTAAAATTACCAGGAAAAAAGAATAAAAGATAGGTGGGGATTAAGATAATGATGAAATTAATGATGCGATTAAGACAGTTTTTGACAAACGAATACTGCCAGCCATCAAAGTTCCCTGATATGATGCGACTAAAGTTCTGGTAATTTCCTGAAGTTAATGATACAATTAAAACATTTCATGCCTACTTGGCTACTTGTTAACAATATTGGTAAAAAGTCTAGAATTGAAAGAGAGAAAAGCACAGGACATTATGAGCAGGGACCAGGTTATAACATTGCCGGATACTCAGAATTTGGAATCTTAGGACAAGGCCGGAGAAAAAAGAATCAAAAAATAAATTATCATAATAGATTCTTTTAAGATAAAATATAATCAGAGATTTAATTTCTTTTTAAGGGTAATTTAATAGTGAAATAATATTACTTTAATTCTTCATTAAAATTACTATAATTAAAATTTAGTTTGCGTGTGTGTGTGGGGGTGTATATATATATATATATATATATATATATATATATATATATATATATATATATATATATATATATAAGGACTCTTAATGCTGGATCAAATGCGGACAGTGCTTCCCTTACGGTCGGTAAAATTCATTATTAGGTATGCAAAAATGCAACACAAAGTGTTTAGAAATGCATCATAATGAATGCAGCACCACAAAATGTACCACATACCCAAAGAAAATGTATCACATCGCACCACACCTAATGGTGCATTTCTGAACACTTTGTGGTGCATTTATGCATACCTAATAATAAGGACCGCATGGTTACACGGAAAGCACTATCCGCGTGGGAACTTGACCCGCCTATTTCACATCAGCTCCATATAAAATTGCAATCATATTTCTACTCTTGAATTAGTTTTTATAATAGAGTTAAGAGAAGGGAAATATAAAGAAGATAAGTCATTTACGTATGAAAGCCAAAAGATAAGGGCAAAAAACTTGGAAGTCTATACGAAAATAGAAACTCCATTTTCCAAGGGGAAATTAGTATTTTGAACATTAATTAGGCATCTTGCCATGGGGAAAGTTGACATCTATTACCAGATGGATGGTTTGGATGATATATGCTCTTTGGTTTATTTCCCAACCATGAAATGCCAGAAAAATTTCGAATCTCAAGTCTATGAATATGAATCTTTGCATACATATTTATTTTCTAATCTAAACTAATCAAGCAGTTTAAAGTGCTAATAGAGTCATAACTCTTAACCAACATGATTGACGTGACCGTTGATTTGAGTCTGTCTGTCATTATCTTTTTTATTTATTTTCTCTATTAATTGTGTATTTATTTTCTCTGTTAATTGGAATAATCATCATCATTTATAATCATCATTTTTCCCAGCATAGAAATGGAATAATCATCATTTTTCCCAGCACAATACTCTGGGTGTTTTACCATCTTTTAGTCAACAAAGTGGTATCAAAGCCAGGAATCATTCTAATCTCCTCCTCCATTGCAGCAATACTATTGAGTGTTTTACCATCTTTTAGCCAAAAGAACCAACGCCCTCACTGGGAATCAAACATGTGACCTCTCACTTAGGATGGCTACGTTTGATCATAAGGTCTTTGACTCAATCAACCTCCTTATGGTCCTTTCTTTACTGGTTAAGATTACAAGACGGATTTATTTAGTTCACATCATCGATAATGCATGGTTATGAGTTTCCTTCTTTAAAAAAAAAAAAAAAANATATATATATATATATATATATATATATATATATATATATATATATATCAATAAGGACTCTTAATGCTGGATCAAATGCGGACAGTGCTTCCCTTACGGTCGGTAAAATTCATTATTAGGTATGCAAAAATGCAACACAAAGTGTTTAGAAATGCATCATAATGAATGCAGCACCACAAAATGTACCACATACCCAAAGAAAATGTATCACATCGCACCACACCTAATGGTGCATTTCTGAACACTTTGTGGTGCATTTATGCATACCTAATAATAAGGACCGCATGGTTACACGGAAAGCACTATCCGCGTGGGAACTTGACCCGCCTATTTCACATCAGCTCCATATAAAATTGCAATCATATTTCTACTCTTGAATTAGTTTTTATAATAGAGTTAAGAGAAGGGAAATATAAAGAAGATAAGTCATTTACGTATGAAAGCCAAAAGATAAGGGCAAAAAACTTGGAAGTCTATACGAAAATAGAAACTCCATTTTCCAAGGGGAAATTAGTATTTTGAACATTAATTAGGCATCTTGCCATGGGGAAAGTTGACATCTATTACCAGATGGATGGTTTGGATGATATATGCTCTTTGGTTTATTTCCCAACCATGAAATGCCAGAAAAATTTCGAATCTCAAGTCTATGAATATGAATCTTTGCATACATATTTATTTTCTAATCTAAACTAATCAAGCAGTTTAAAGTGCTAATAGAGTCATAACTCTTAACCAACATGATTGACGTGACCGTTGATTTGAGTCTGTCTGTCATTATCTTTTTTATTTATTTTCTCTATTAATTGTGTATTTATTTTCTCTGTTAATTGGAATAATCATCATCATTTATAATCATCATTTTTCCCAGCATAGAAATGGAATAATCATCATTTTTCCCAGCACAATACTCTGGGTGTTTTACCATCTTTTAGTCAACAAAGTGGTATCAAAGCCAGGAATCATTCTAATCTCCTCCTCCATTGCAGCAATACTATTGAGTGTTTTACCATCTTTTAGCCAAAAGAACCAACGCCCTCACTGGGAATCAAACATGTGACCTCTCACTTAGGATGGCTACGTTTGATCATAAGGTCTTTGACTCAATCAACCTCCTTATGGTCCTTTCTTTACTGGTTAAGATTACAAGACGGATTTATTTAGTTCACATCATCGATAATGCATGGTTATGAGTTTCCTTCTTTAAAAAAAAAAAAAAAAGAAGGCAAATATTAGTCTATGAGCAAAAAGAAATTGCGTAAAATTTAAAAGAAATTGGTAAATAGAAATACCCAAAGAGAGCTAGCCAACAAATATGGTGGCGAGATTAGAGAATGAGGTAGCTAAAATATCAAAAGAGAAAGCAAGGCAGGCACTGACACCTGTACAATGTAGGAAACATTTGAGGTAGCAGAAACAATGACAGATGAGAATGAGGTAACCGAGTCAAGAAATGGGCCATTGACAAGCAAAGCTTTAGCCGGAAGACAACAAAATTTGGATGTTCAGTCAGCAAAAACAAACAAATGTACTCATATATGCTTTCCGTCAAATATGAAATGATCCAGTATTGCATTGAATCTATCCCTAGACTGTTTGAATTGTAATCAGAAGAAGTTAGTGATAGCACTCCAACTTAATAATTATACATCGTATGACTATTGTCAAAAGCAACCTCTTTTGTCAATATTAGGCGACAATTATCCCACAACCTTCTTGTCTTCTTGACACCCCCATTAAAGTATATCTCCTTTGCTCCTTTCCTTGTTTGATTTTCATATACACGGTTACAAGTTTTCATGTGAGTATAAGAGATTCAATTCAAACATTTCATTATTCTTGAGCCAAGTAATGAATCAACTAAGCTAAACCCGAGAGCTAGAAGAAATTAATTGCAATCCAGATCTTTCACCATCTTTAGACTTTTCCCATACATAATTTCACTGAGATTCGGACCCCCACACTGCGGCATTCAGTCATGACAAGTCAGGCAAGAACCAACTACACTAAGCTTTGGGAGCTAGAAGAAATTAATTGCAATACAAATCTTTCACCATTTTTAGACTTTTTCCCATACATAATTTCACTGAGATTCGAACCCCCACACTGCTGCCTTCAGTCATGACAAGTAAGGCAGGAACCAACTACACTAAGCCCTGGGAGCTAGAAGAAATTAATTGCAATACAAATCTTTCACCATCTTTAGACTTTTTCCAATACATGATTTCACTGAGATTCGAACCCCCACACTGCTGCCTTCAGTCATGACAAATCAGGCAGGAACCAACTACACTAAACCCGGGAGCTAGAAGAAATTAATTGCAATACAAATCTTTCAGCATCTTTGAACTTTTTTCCCATACATGTTTTTATTAATATTCGAACCTCCACACTACGACCTTCAATCATGACAAGTCAAGCGACGAACTAATTAGGCTAAGCCCGGGAAGAAATTAATTGCAAAGATGGAGAGATGTGTAAAATGAAAGGGTGGAGAAATCCTATTCCTACACGATATATATTGAAATAAAACCAAATGTTCCAATCATTTGAAAGCCACCAAAGCAAGTTTAGATACTTCTCCCTTGTATAAAATGAACCCCACACATTCAATGCCAAACAGTAGTAATCCATAACATCAATAATAATAACAACAATCATATCTCTATCTACTCACAGAAACAATTCGATCGGATCGTGTGTGTGAATCCAAGGAATGGAAGAAGAAGAAGAAGAGCATCAAGCATTGGAAAACCATGAATCTGTTGGGTGCCAGAAGGGGTCGAAGAAGAAGAAGAGTAAAAATAGTAAGAGGTTTAGCAATGAACAAGTGAAGTCACTGGAGACCATCTTTAAGCTGGAAACAAAGCTGGAGACCAAAAAGAAGCTTCAGGTGGCCAGAGATTTGGGGCTGCAACCTCGCCAAGTGGCCATATGGTTTCAGAACAAAAGGGCCAGATGGAAATCCAAGCAAATAGAGGAAGAATACAGAGTCCTCAAAGCCAAATTTGACAACCTCAATGTGCAGTTTGATTGCTTGAAGAAAGAAAAAGAGTCTTTGCTTATGCAGGTATATATTTATTTCCCTCTTCTCATCTATTAATGTTAGGATCAATAACCAGTTTGGATGGCGTGAGTGACCGTATACTCTTATTCCTTATGAGAGGTCGAGAATTTGGACACCTCTTGTATGGAAAAATCAATTTGGCTAGCACTTTGCCCCTTAACTGGACAGGCCCAGTATGTACGAACGGGATATGGTACAGACTTAAAAAGTACCTCTTGCAGTTAGTTCTGCTATCAAGCGCTTACCACTAATGCTAAAAGTTATAGCTAGTAACGAAAGCGCAACTCTATTTCCTTATAGACTACCATGCATATTTTTCGAGATGCTGGGTGCTGGCCTTTTTAAGCCATTTAGTGGTCTCGATCTGTTTAATAAACCCCAACTACCGAGTGTTAGATATGGCCTTTACCGACTTCTACCCAACAATTAAGCAGTGAACTAACAAATGGAAGATTTAAACATCTTTTTTTTTTTGTGCTCAAATAGTCAGAGAAACTACGGAGCGAACTAGAGAAGGGTTGTGCAGGGCAGAAAAAGAGGCAAGAAACAAAAGACATGGAGATGCCTAGTGGCTCAAACAACAAAGACACAAACTATGAGTCCAAAGAAAGTGTAAATGGGGAAAGAAGCATTGTGAGGGTTGAGGAGGATGTAGAGAAAGACAAGGCTTTATTAGCAGAAAAGTTAAAGCAGAAAGAAGAAGCAGAGTTCTTGAACCTGGGGGAACTAGGGGGCAGCCCTTTAGCCTCACCTGAACAGTGGTGCAGTGGTAGCTTAAACATCCCCTTTGACCAATCATGTGGCACTTCAAAATGGTGGGATTTTTGAACTTCATTAGTGCTTCTACAGGTGGGATATTTGTTCTGTTTTTAATACTCTTTTTTTCTTAGTTGATACGAAAGGATGATATAAATGCAGTATTTAGCATCCGAGAACATAGAGATTACTCAGATTAGCTGTTATAAAGAATTATTATTCAATGTTGTAAAAATAGGTCTATGCGGCCATCTAGGCGCCCCTAGATCGAGACGATTTCAACCCTAGATAATTTTTAGTCGGCTGACCGACTAGACATCGTAGTCACCAATTCAATCGAGTTGAGCGCCTAACTCGGCCGAGTTGGGCACCTAACTCGGCTTAGTTGGCACTCAATTTGGTCAAGTAATTTTTTTGCCTACTTAACTACTCATTTTTTATATTTTTCCAAGTCACCATATAACATATGCAGTTAACTAGTTTGGGATTATAACAATCTAACAACTCCTAGCCTTGAGTGAAAAAACTGAAAATTATATACTCGGATTACTAGACTGCCTAGGGCACTAGGCGCTAGGCATGACCACGGTTCGGTTCGAACCGAACCGTGCACTGTACTAACCGAACCGGAACCGGAACCGACCGTACGGTTCCGGTTCCTAACCGGAACCCATAAGGTTCCGGTTAAGGTTCTAGAAATTATGGAACCGGAACCGCCGGTTCCGAACCAGAACCGGACGGTTCCGGTTCCAGAACCGTGACTATTGCACGCAAATGCAGTTGGCAGTAGCCATGAAATCATGGCTACTGCCAACTGCCATGAATATATATTATATATGTAAATATATTATGGCAGTAGCCATGAACTATATATATTACGTATTATATATATTGTAAATTATATATATTATATATTATATTAGATATTAGATATATTAGATATTATATTATATATATATTAGATATTAGATATATATATTTACGTATTATACATATTATATATTATATATATTATATACATTAGATATTATATTATATATTATACATTAGATATTTATATATTATATATTTACAAAAAAAAAAAAAAAAGAGGTTAGAACCGGCGGTTCTAATCGGAACCGCCGGTTCATGAACCGGAACCGGAACCTTAATATAAGGTTCCGGTTCCGGTTTGCAATATTGTGGAACCGTGAACCGCCGGTTTGGAACCGGAACCGAACCGGAACCGAACCGTGGTCACGTCTACTAGGCGCCCTAAACGCCTGACTAGCGCCTAGCCTTCTACAACATTGTTATTATGGAAAATTGCATTTTTCCTCTTAAGTTATAGGATAATTGTAAAATTCATCCTTGAGTGTTTATAATGCTTACTTTTTATCCCTAAGTTATCATTGGCGTTACACTTTTCGTCCTTTCGTGCTTACTTTTCATCCATGTGTTATACTAAAATTGTAAATTTCGTCCCTAATGTTTTATTTGTAAATGAACAAAAAGTGCAGCATCAATAATAACTTAGGAACGAAAAGTGAGTGATTAACACATAATAAGGACGACAAAATCTATCATTATCATATAACTTAGGGACGAAAAGTGCAACTTTCCTTTCTTATTATCTATAGAAATTACATACAGAAAATTAGACCCCTATTTCTGTTTGAAAGTAGGAATTACAAGCTTAATGAATCTGAATAAGCTGGAAACATACTTATACGATGAGATGTTCCTAGGCTACAAATTCCAAGCATCGGCGCCGGATCTAAGCTCTTGCCCGTCGTAATAACCGTCTGAGAAAAGAATGTCAAAATTTTCTGTCAACCTTTAATAAATAAAAGTAGGAATAAGGTTCAAATTTGCCATTGAACGTAACCTGAAAGTGTAATTAGGCCACTGAACGAAAAAAAATGTGCAATTAGGTCACTGAACACTCCAAATGCATGCAATTTCACCAGGTAGCAGGTTACCTTCCATTTCATCAGGTTGCCTGCTTACATGGATGGTGATGTGGCATTTTAAAATAATTTATAAATATAAAAAATTAAAAATTAAAAAATAATAATTTTTAAATATTATTTTTTTTAATATTTTTAATATTAATTTTTTAAATATTTTTAATATTACTTTTTTAATTTTTAGTATTAATATTTTAATATTTTTAATTAAATTTTTTTAAAGTTTATTATTAAAAAAATATTTTAAAATGTCAATTCACCATTCATGTAAGCAGGCAACCTGATGAAAAGGAAGGTAACCTACTATCTGGTGAAATTGCATGCATTTGGAGTGTTCAGTGGCCTAATTGCACATTTTTTTCATTCAGTGGCCTAATTGCACTTTCAGGTTACGTTCAATGGCCAATTTGAACCTTATTCCATAAAAGTATAAAACATATATTTTTAATATAATAAAGACATTTATGTTTGCCAAACCTATCATAGCTGAAAAGGTAGCTGAAAATTGAAAAGTAGGTTGAAAAGGTATAAGTTAGAAACTGAAATCTGAAGAGTTGTTATGCTTAAAAGTGTAATAAAATTAGATTTTTTATAAGCTGATAAATGTAAAAAGACTAAAAATGATATATTCATAAAATTTAAATAATTTTAAATTTAAATAAGTTTGTTTACATATTAAAATATAAAATATAAAATAATAAAACCAATATATTTTATTAAAATATAAAGTAAGAACATATATTTGAAAATATATAAAGTAAAACAAAATATTTATAGTTCATAAAATTAGTTCATACAAAAATTAATGTTCAAACACAAAAATGTTAAATTGAAATTACAACCAAACATATTGAAGAGAAAATGTCAAAAGGATTTAAATGTAAGGGGTAAAAGATGTCATTTATTTAAAATAATAAGGATAAAAATAAAAAAAAGATAAGAAGCTACTAACTTATTTTTGAAAAGCTACTTTAAGTAGCTTTTCAAAATGAGCTCGTAGTTTAAACTACTAGTTTATTTTAGGAACATTACTAAACAGAGCTTATAGTTTATTAGTAGCTTAAATAAGCTATAAACTCTACCAAACAGAGCCATAGCTATGTTTGGTAATGTTCTCAAAATAAGCCAATAGATTAAAATAAGAGTTTATTTTGAAACGCTACTTTAGGTAGCGTTTCAAAAATAAGCTAGTAGTCTGCTAACTTTTTTTCCATTAGTATCTTTATTATTTTAAATAAATAACATAATGTACCCTCCCAATTATACCATTTTCTCTTCTCCTATATCCGCAACTCTTCTCCTTCTTTATTTATTTATTTATTTATTATTATTATTATTATATTTATTTTTATCATTATTATTATTATTGAGAAGAAGGAGATTCACAACAATATTGCTACTTCATTATGGGATGCTAGATCATGATTATACTAATATATAAACAAATATATTTAAATTTAAAACTATTTAAATTTTATGAAGATGTCCTTTTTAGTCTTTTACATTTATCAGCTTTATCAAAAAGCTAATTTTATTAAACACATTTAGGCTCTGTTTGACAGAGCTTATTTAGGAGCTTATAGCTTATTTTACGCTACTAATAAGCTATAAGCTCTGTTTGGTAATATTCTCAAAATAAGAGCTTATTTTGAAAAACTACTTTAGATAGCTTTTCAAAAATAAGCTAGTAGCTTTTTAACTTTTTTCCATCTTTATCCTTATTATTTTAAAGAGTTTTTTCCCAAAATGGTCCCTCGACTATTGCTTATTCTCAATTTTGCATTTTGACTTTCAATTGCACCTAATGTGATCCTTCGACTTTCAAAAACTCACCCAATTTGGTCATCCGTTACATATTCCGTCAAATCAGTGTTAAAATAGAGGGTATTTTCGTCCATTTACCTATTGTTAGCCTAATAAACATTGAGAAATAGTTGAGGGACCATTTTGAGAATAGTCAATGGACCATTTTGAGAAAAACTATTTTATTTATTTCATTTTTGTTTATTTTCATTTTTTAGACTCTACAAAATTAGAATTTCTATACATTTTTACAAATACAAATATACATTTTTTTAGGATGGATTGCACGATTTTAACTATTTATATTTGTAAGAAAAAAATTGTATAGAAATTCTAATTTTATAGAGTCTAAAAAATGAAAATAAACAAAAATGAAATAAATAAAATAGTTTTTCCCAAAATAGTCCCTTGACTATTCTCAAAATGGTCCCTCAACTATTTTTTAATGTTTATTAGGCTAACAATAGGTAAATGGACGAAAATGCCCTCCATTTTAACACTGATTTGATGGAATATGTAACGGAGGACCAAATTGGGTGAGTTTTTGAAAGTCGAGGGACCACATTAGGTGCAATTGAAAGTCGAAATGCAAAATTGAGAATGAGCAATAGTCGAGGGACCATTTTGGGAAAAACTCTTATTTTAAATGAATGACATCCTTTACTTCTCTCAATTATAACCCTTTTGGCCTTTTCTCTTCAATATGTTTGGTTGTAATTTCAATTTAACATTTGTGTTTGAACATTAATTTTTGTATGAACTAATCTTATAAATTATAAACATTTTGTTTTACTTTATATATTTTCAAATATATGTTCTTACTTTATATTTTATTAAAATATATTGATTTTATTATTTTATATTTTAATATATAAACAAACCTATTTAAATTTAAAACTATTTAAATTGTATGAAGATGTCCTTTTTAGTCTTTTTACATTTATCAGCTTATCAAATATTTAATTTTACCAAACACTTTTAAGCATAACAGCTACCTTAACAGCTCTTCAGATTTCAGCTTCGAGCTTATAGCTTTTCAGTTTCAGCTACCTTTTCAGCTAGGTTTGCCAGCTTTCAATTACCTTTTCAACTAGGTTTGTCAAACATAGTGATTATTTGTATACTGAATGTATATTATTTTATAATATAAAAGTAATATACATTCAATAATCAAATAATATATCTTTAGTATACAAATAATGGGTGTGTTTGGTTCATGGGTTTACATAAAAAATGGAAATCAAAATCATAGCTATTGTTTGGTTGACAACTTTAGGTTATCCTTATCCCTACAATACTCTCTCACTTTCAAAAGTGGATCTTACTTCCACATCATTAAATTTATAAATTCTATACTATTTTCTCTATATCCTTGCAATACTTTTTTTACTTTCAAAAGTAGTCCTACTGGCCTTTTATATTATAAATATAATAATAAAATAACAAATAAAAAAAAAGAAATAAAAGTCAATTGCAAACTTGCTATCATAGCAAGCTTGCAAGCCACATAAGCTAACAAAATAAAACAAAAAAAAATTTAAAATAAAAATTCACATTACCTTCCACATCATCTTGAAAGGGGTTCACTTGCTGGGATAAGGGTAGCCTTATAAAACACAACTATGAATTTGATTACACCTTCCCTTAAAAACTTCATTCGTTAATTAAAAATGGGTATCATTACATCTTATCACTCATCATCTGTCACATCCCTCATATTTTTGTTTTGATTTTTTGTTCATATTGGTGCTTTGTATGCCATTATATTATGATTAATTGCCTTGATTTTTTTGTTTTTTTATTTTTAAAATATTTATTCCCATAATAGGGTCACACAAACCAAACATCAATATTGGTAATCATCTCGATCAATTCCATCATACTACCAAACATGCAAAATACTTTCACCAAAACTTATTACCATTACCAAGTATTTGATTCCTATTCCGATTCCAATTCCCATGTGCGAACCAAACACACCTAATATACTTTTTAATATCTCTTTACACAAATCTAATAAGAGCCAATAAAATTAGGCCCCCGACGGGAACTAAAAAATGTTCGCGTAATTGTTTGTTAAGATGAATGGTTCATATTATTTTGATTTTAATATTTTTTTTAATGATTTTCCTTCTTTACCATCTATCATATAATTTTCTTTCCTTAAATAACTGTGCAAGTGCATACTCTTATGTGTTAATGTAGACCACCTAAACTTCACTGTGAGAGTAATTGTGTTATAGATTAGTCAATATTAACACACTATGTGCATGCAAAGTTTATGGAGAATGTGGTGTGCAAGTAGTTTACGTTATGTGTGAAAGTAGTCTTCTGTAAATGTGTAACTAGACTTGCCTGGCTCAAAGTGACAGATAATGTTCACTCTACAACAACTATAATATACTTTACCATCTATATTGTTGCACTTTAGTGTATAATATACTTGCACTTGATATGATCACTCTAACTCTGTAATGTACATATACTTATATGCTAATATAGATCATATAAATGTAACTAATTTCGCAAGCCTACTGTGTAAATAACTCTTATAGGGGCAAATTGGTGCACTGAAGAGACCAGAAAGTCTAAGCGCCAGGCAAAAAATTAAAAAAAAAAAAAAACAGCCAGAGAAAGTAATAGTTCAGAACTCACCTGAAGATGACTTAGAAGAGAGTGAACAACCATCCGCTAGATCAGAACCAGATGTGAATACTTAAGAAGTTGAAGGCAGTGAAGACTCCCAACCAAATGAGGACAGAAACACTGACACTGAGTATTCTGATGCTACTTACCCATCACTATCAACAAGGGCAACCCATACCAACTAACACAACATTTAAAGAAATTAAATGATGCACAATCCCAAAGTTTGAGAGATGGGTTTTGATCACTTAAGAGAGCAGCATATTTCTAGAATACTTAGCAAGCTAGCATGGTGGCTCCTTACCAACTTTGATGCACGTAGCTGTTCTCTATGTGTGCAAGATGGAAATGAGTTGCACATTACAGAGGAAGATTTTGCCCTAACACTAGGGTTCCCTCGTGGAAATATCAGAATTGAGAAAAGAACTAAAGGAGATGAAGACACTACATTAGTTGAAGAATGGAAGCAGCAATTGCGCAGGACCAATCTTAGTATAACACCTACTAAACTGTGTAAGGCAATGGTGGAATGCAGGGACGGAGGAGAATGGCTCAAGCGTCGTCTTGCCAAACTGATTGCTACAATATTTGTAGAGAGTAACTCGTCTGACTATGTGAACACAAATCTGATCAAGAACTTTTAGGATGTCACAAAGATAGGTGTTAGTAAGATGCATCTGAATTGGTGTGAATAATAACCAAGGAATCAACCAACCATACTAACTCAACAAATCAAGATAAATGACCAAAGATCATGAATAAGTACTCAAGAATCAAAGTGGAATACTCAATAATATATTCAGGACACATTCCAGAATCAAGGATGAAACAACAGAGTCAACAGACCGTCAAACACTCACTGGAAAGGAACCAGTAATGTACTAAAGGAACACATCAACGGAACACACTGGACCGCCATGCCCCACCGCTCACCCTCACGGAACACGCAAGCGGAACACTCGGGTCCGCCGCACTCTTCCTCATGAAGAGGCGGACCACTGCGACGGAACAACACCCTCCGCCACTTCCTTCCACTAGACACTTTGCGGAACTCTTCGACGGGACACATTATACCGTCCAAGTGCACTGCAAGTGCAACCCCAACACAGATTCCAGACTCAGAACAAAATACACGATGATCCAATCCAGAATACGAAATATGCTTAGATTACTTAGATTACACATCACAGAGGTCAAATAATACATGTAATCCATAACAACAAATACTCATACTCAACACAACAAAATGATAATGAACACAAGTCCAATAATCCACAAGATAGGTTCACAGATCATCCAAACAAAGGCTAAAACCCCAAGAAATTCACAGGATTCCAAACACCAAGTCATATACATAGATCATGAGTGAAAATAGGTTTAGTGAGACATGGATGATTACCTCTTGAAGCTCTAATCAAACCAAGCAATCTCCAACACTAGGCGCAACCTCACAAGCCACCACCACCTTCTTGATCACCTTTTTCCCAAAGAAAGATCCCCAAAGGAATATAATAAGAACTTGTAAAAGACTATGAAATCATGATGAGAGATGAAGTCTTCCTAAGGAGAAATACTTACCCAAGTGCTATGGTCCCTAAAAGAGCAATCTTGACTTGAAATCTTGAAGAAATGAAGGCTAGTGTATGCTTAGGGTTCTTAAGGGATGAAAGAGTGGAAGGGAATGTGTTTGCAGGAAAAGGAAAGAGCTAGGGATCATTAGTACAAGACTTTTTATATGGGTGGAGGAAAATCATTACATACACAATATATGTATCATATTAGGGTGTTAAAATAAGACATGGGCTTATTTACAAGAAATGGGTCATCCACATTCAATATTAATTTAGTGAGTGTAAACATGGTCCTTCCAAGATTGGGCCATTAAATAATTAGTTTACTTATAAGGAATAAAAGGTCAAAATGAAGAACATCCCTTATAAAATTAGATCAAGGAATTGGGCCTTTGATTAGATAAATAACCCAGGATAGGAAATATATCTTTATTTAAGGAACGGAGCCCAATTAAATTAAATTAATTACACGGTGGAAACAATTACCGGGCTTCAAGGCTTGAATCAAATCCGGGGTATCACATTAAGGGTGGAAGGGGAGGGAGCCACTGCTTGGTGTCTTGAACCATTAGCCCCCGGTGAGAAAATGCGGAGCTCCGTACACTTGGGGGTGGTTCTTGAGGCCAAGGGTGGAGAATGAGAGGGCTATTGCTTAGGATGAATACTGCTAAAGGTCCCCGGGGATAAAATACAGAGATTTGTACCTTGGGGATTGGTGTTTGTCTTAAGGGTAGCAAGGTTTAATTATTTTACCATTCAGGCATCGGTCGCACCTTCTTGCGTGGGGCAAAGAAACTTGAAGGTGCATGAAGTTCGAATCAGTGGTTTGGTAGGGGAGACTTGAGATTTATGGTTCTAGAACTTATTGGTTGTGATAGATAGCCTTTTGGCCTTGATTGCTTAGAATATGGTTGAGATTGGTATAGGCCTTTGAATTTTGATAGCATTTGGTCACTTTTGAACCTTCGCTTGTATACACTTTTTGGTATTCAATATATTTTGATTTAAAAAAAAAAAAGAACCCTAAACCCTGAACCCTTGACTGTGCATGCAAAATGTATTAAAAAAAATATAGTGTGCAAGTAGTTTAGCTTATATGTGCAAGTAATCTTCTCTAATTGTGCATCTAGACCTTACTGCAACAAAATGTCAATTAAGGTTTACTCTGCAATAACTATAGATTATAGTTGAATTTAAGTGAACAATATAAGTGCATATAATCTTCACTATTATGGCAACAAATTTGCATAAAGTTTTTACACAATTTTCAGAACTGAATCATCCAATCAATGCTAAAACACCTTCCATATCTATTATGCCACAAGTATAAGAATCAGTCATAGTCATATTTTGATAATAGAATGTAAAAAAATAACAGTTTTGCACCTAAACTATCTATGAGGGGCAGTGTTTCTTCCTCAGTACACAATTCCTGCTATCATGACCAATTGCAAGTCTTGCAGGTCTTCTCTTTCTTACTTTCTTCAATAACAATCTCCTTGAATCCTTTAATGCGCCTACCACTCCCCTTATTCTTTGCTTTCTTTGGTGGAAGAATAGAAACATCGGAAGGAACAAAAAAACCACAAAATTGCCTCAATGATTGACCTCTTACCAACAGCAAAAGAACAGCAACCTGGGTCTGATAAAAGCATGTCTTTATGCTCCTTAATGATCTAAGAAAACATTTGCAAGCGATCCATATAAGACTGAACTATACTAATACAACATTGAATATCCGACAAAACAGATTTCAATAACACCAACTTTTCATCAACACCTTCCCATTGATCAACAACAACACCATCAATATCAAAAGTCCAACCCAAAGATGCATCCTTAGTCCATCGCTTAACTACATATCTCAACGGAATTGGATCCAATTTCAGGTCTTTAAAAACTACAAAAATATGCCTACACAGTAGCCCCATCCTTTCAAACATTTTTCACCCACATGAAGCAATAACCTCCACAACATTATGCACGACACTAAAAACTCGATTGTCTCCATCTTTAATTTCATAGTACAAAAAACATTGATCCTCCCTAACATTTACAACTCGACAACTAAAACATGTTGCACAACTCTCATATTAAACCTCGTAAAATATAGTAACAGTATACGCATATGCAGCATGTTTCTCCATGGACAGTTGTGTCTTCAAATTTTGAATACTTGCCTCATATTCACTATTGAGTAAAAAGACTCATTTTTACTCAAAGAGGGACCAACCTTATCTCCTACCTTAGACATAATATGCCACATACAAAACCTATGCTTAGCTTCCTTAAACACACCTGGAAATGCAACCCTCCTTGCTGGGTCTTGATCAGTAACAAACAATGTTGGCTCACTACCCATCGCTTCCTTGAATTTTTCAAACAACCACACATGACTCAATATCCTCTTTTGTCAACAACCCAGCACCAAAAGTAATACACTTTTTATGGTTATTAACACCAGTGAATGGTGTAAATACCATATCATACCCGGAAAAACAAAGGTCAAGTTTTGTCAGATACTACATGCACATAATAGTGCAACCTTGTTGCATCTATAGCTATATATACTTGCACTATAATAAAAACACCTTACCAATAACATAATAGAATATAATAATTATGCAGTAACATAACAAAAACTAACATGTTTGTCTGATATGTAGCATCAAATGACACAACATCACCAAAAATGGTAAAATTCTTCCTAGAAATAGCATCAGCCCAAAAAACCCTGGATAATTGATCATACTCATTAACGTCAAATGCAAAGAAAAGAGCTGGGCATACTTCTTTTTTCTTTAAGAAATTAGTCGCAACCATCTGAGCATCAACACCAGAAGAATATGAATTTATGTCCCTTTTAATATTTCGAAATTCCACACTTGTTGCACCAACATTTGAGAAACTACCAACCATCTCCTTGAACAACTGAAAACTCTGCACTGACCCAATGTTCACTTTTACACAATCAGCAACAAACTTCATATGACCAACACCAATCTTCCAATTCCCCTTAAGAAATTGTCTTGACAATAATGAGGACAGTGAATGATTGTGAAGCTCCTTAAACGAGTGAATACAATAAGTACCGTTACTCGCATATCTAAAAGCAACACGAGCCCTACACCCAACCCTATTCGAAACTCTTCGCCTCTTTCTAACAAAACACTCAACACCATCCAATTCTGCTGCTGAAGAGTTATCCATACAAACAACATTCTTAAAACATCCAAACTATCACCCCATCGCTAGATTTTTTTCATCGTACTGTGTCGAACATCAAACCCCACAACTGAAGCATATTTAATATAAAATGCAACACTAGAATCCAAATTAGGGAAAACCTTCCCAACAACAGGTTTAACCAAATCTTCACAAACAGGGACATGATATTTTGTCAAACTAGGAGAAGTATCCAAACGATAAGAATCACATTCACATGTGTGTCCAACTACTTTAAATTATTGCACCATTATGTACTAAATGCAAAAAAAAAAAAAATGTATAACTCCTGAGACTCTACCATAAACTATATACAATAAATAAATAGTGCAAGTACTTAAACCATAGTAAGCATGTTAGAATATGATATATTGATATGTGGCTCAAATTAATCTTGGACCATTCCTCCAATGATTTCGCATGCATGCTCACGTTCCTACACTTCTCCACCGCTATTGTTGGATTTCCTTGTGTTTGCCGCATTTCACTCAATTTTGTAATGTATAAATACTCTAGGAATTTGCTTTGTAATTCACACCTCAATTGAATTCTTTCTTTCCTTGTCTTTAATTACCTCACGTAGCATACATATATATTATTCATTCTTTAATTCTTTTTGAGTGATAATATATATATTCTATTTTATTATTTTGTCATTATTATATATTTTCCCTATTATTTAACTTCTATAATTCTCAATTTTCGATTATTCGCTTCCGCATTATTTCGCTATATTCCTAACAAGTGGTATCAGAGCCAGGTTTAATTGAGGATTATTTTCAAAGATGTCGACTGTTACCAAGTTCGATATCGAGAAGTTCGACGGGAAAATTAGCTTTTCTATCTGGAAGGTTCAGATGGAAGCCGTTCTGACCCAGAACGGTTTGAAGAAAGCGCTAGCTGGGAAGAAGAAGAAACCGGCTACAATGACAGATGAAGATTGGGAAGATTTAGATGACAAGGCACGTTCAACCATTCAGTTGTGCCTGTCTAAATCGGTTCTACGTGAGGTGATAGGTGAGACGACTACGTCAAGTTTATGGTCCGAGCTGGATTCGCGCTACATGGACAAATCTCTAGCGAACAAGCTGCGCCTGAAGGAGCGGCTGTACACAATCCGTATGACGGAAGGTACTTCAATTCAGTCTCATTTGGATGAATTCAATTCTATTTTATTGGACTTGGAAAATATTGATGTCGTAATTGACGATGAGGATCGTGCTATTTTATTGCTTGTTTCTCTCCCTGAATCATACAAGCATTTCAAAGAAATTATGCTGTATGGTAATTCTCTTGGAGTCCTAACTTTCGACAGTGTTAAGTCGAACCTACTGTCCAAAGAAAAATTTGACTTAGAAACTAAGTCTGGGGACAAAGGTGAAGGCTTGATTGTTAGGGGTCGTTCAGTTGAAACAGAGAGTAGCAATAAAAAATCTAGATCCAAGTCCAAAGGACGTAAGTCCAACAAATCCTGTAAGTACTGCAAGAAGCATGGTCATGATGTGACTGAATGCTTCAAACTGAAGAACAAACAAGAGAGAGAAAAGAAGTCTGCTGAAGCTAGTGTTGTTGAGAGTGATTCAGAAGGCGATGTGATGTTATCTATTAGCTCCGGTGACAAACGGAGCGACACTGAGTGGATTCTGGACTCTAGTTGTACATTCCACATGTGTCCACACAAAGACTGGTTCATCTCTCTGGAACCAGTTGATGGTGGAGTTGTCTTGATGGGTAATGATGCCCAATGCAAGGTTAGTGGAATTGGAAGTGTTCATATCAAAACTCATGATAACGTTATCAGGACTCTTACCAATGTTCGGTATATTCCTGATTTGAAACGCAATCTGATTTCATTGGGCACCTTGGAATCTCTGGGGTGCAAGTACACAGCTGAAGGTGGAGTTCTGAAAGTTATTAAAGGCTCTCTTGTTCTTATGAAAGCTTCTCGTTCTGGAAGCTTGTACGTGTTGCATGGCAGCACAGTGACAGGTTCAGTTGCGGTATCCTCATCGGTGTCTGATGCTGATCTCACTCAACTATGGCATATGCGTCTGGGGCATATGAGTGAGAAAGGCATGCATATCCTGAGCAAGAAAGGCCTCCTCGGTTCAGGTACGGGTAAATTACAATTTTGTGAGCATTGTGTTTTTGGGAAACAAAAGAGGGTTAGTTTCTCTACTGCTACACACCGTACTAAAGGTGTATTGGAATATACACATTCTGATTTATGGGGACCGACTAAAGTCCAGTCTATGGGAGGCTGTAGATATTTTATGTCTATTATTGATGACTTTTCTCGTAAAGTCTGGGTCTATTTCCTGAAACATAAAAATCAGGCATTTTCTATTTTCAAAAAGTGGAAAATTCTCGTTGAGACTCAAACAGGGAAAAAGGTCAAGAAGCTCATGACAGACAATGGCTTGGAGTTCTGTGAGAGAGATTTCACTGAGTTCTGTGCAACACAAGGAATTGCTAGGCACAAGACCTTGCCTGGAAAACCCCAGCAGAATGGTGTTGCCGAACGTATGAACAGGACTCTGTTGGAGAGAGCTCGTTGTATGCTCTCTAATGCTGGGTTATGGAAGCGGCGTGATTTTTGGGCCGAGGCCGTTTCTACTGCATCCTATTTGGTAAATAGGTCTCCACATTCATCCCTCGATTTCAAAATTCCAGAAGAAGTTTGGTCAGGTAATCCTGTTGACTACTCTATGTTACGAGTTTTTGGATGTCCTGCTTATGCTCATTCCAGTACGGGTAAATTAAACCCGAGAGCTGTCAAATGCATTTTCCTTGGTTATGCTTCTGAGTCAAAAGGGTATCGTCTGTGGTCTTCTGATTCTCACAAGATCGTTCTAAGCCGCGATATCACTTTTGATGAAAATGCACTACTTTCTTCTGGAAAAGATTGTGTTGCTCCCAGTACAGGTGATATGCAGAGTACTGGAGAAAAGGTGGAGTTTGAGTTCAAGCCTACTGATAGTACTACCATTGATTGTAATACTAAAGATGATGCATCTACTAGCACTGCGCCTCTCGTTCAGCCACAGCGAGAGCACTCTATTGCCCAAGACCGACCTAGGAGGACAATTAAAAAACCTGCTAGGTATGCTAGTGATGATGAAACCCACTTGGTTGCTTATGCTCTTTCAGTTGCACAAGAGGTTAATGGTGATCCGTCCTACTATTCTGAGGCTATTTCTTGTGCCAACTCATCCAAGTGGTTGCTTGCTATGCAAGAGGAGATAGAAAGTCTCCATAAGAATGAAACTTGGGAGCTGGAGGAGATAGAAAGTCTCCATAAGAATGAAACTTGGGAGCTGGTAGAGTTGCCAAAAGGTAAAAAGAATGAAACTTGGGAGCTGGTAGAGTTGCCAAAAGGTAAACGCCCATTGAGTTGGGAGCTGGTAGAGTTGCCAAAAGGTAAACGCCCATTGAGTTGTAAGTGGATTTACAAGAAGAAAGAAGGCATCCCTGGGGTTGAGAAAGCACGGTGGAAAGCACGGTTGGTTGTTCGAGGTTTCGATCAACGTGAAGGTATTGACTTTAACGAGATCTTTTCTCCTGTTGTTCGTCATACCTCTATACGTGTACTACTTGCTTTTGTTGCTCTTTTTGATTTGGAGTTGGAGCAACTTGATGTAAAGACTGCATTCCTACATGGAGAGCTTGATGAAGAGCTTTACATGTACCAACCTGAGGGGTTTGAGGTTCCTGGAAAGGAACATTGTGTTTGCCGTCTACAGAAGTCTCTTTATGGGTTAAAGCAAGCTCCAAGGCAATGGTACAAGCGGTTTGATACTTGTATGCTAGGGCAAGGATTCTCAAGAAGCCAATATGACAGTTGTGTCTATTTCAAAGAATTTTCTAATGGGTCTTTTGTTTACCTTCTACTTTATGTTGATGATATGCTCATTGCTTCCCCTGACATGTCTCTTGTTGAGAAGTTGAAGTTTCAACTAAGCAATGAGTTTGAGATGAAAGATCTTGGTGCAGCAAAGAAGATTCTTGGCATGGAGATACACAGGGATCGTCAAGCTGGTAAACTTTATCTATCCCAGAAAAAGTATGTTGAGAAGGTGCTTGATCGATTCAATATGTCTAATTGTAAGCCTGTGTCTACTCCACTTGGTGCACATTTTAAGTTGTCTTTTGATTCATGCCCTAAATCTGATGTTGATGTGGCTTATATGTCAAAAGTTCCTTACTCTAGTGCTGTTGGTAGTTTTATGTATGCTATGGTGTGCACTAGACCTGATTTGGCTCATGCTGTAAGTGTTGTGAGCCGTTATATGCACAACCCTGGTAAGGAACATTGGAACGCTGTTAAATGGATTCTACGGTACCTAAAAGGTACTTCCTCTTTGGGCTTGATTTTTGACCGGAGTTCTTCTGCATCTACTGACATTGTGGGCTTTGTAGATTCTGATTATGGTGGTGATCTTGACAAACGTCGATCACTTTCCAGTTATATTTTCACTCTTTGTAATTGTGCTATCAGTTGGAAAGCTACGCTTCAGTCTATTGCTGCGTTATCTACGACTGAGGCAGAATACATTGCAGCAACAGAGGGTGTTAAAGAAGCTACTTGGCTACGAGGTTTGGTTATGGAGCTTGGTGTTTCACAAGGTTAGACTGTTGTGTTCTCAGATAGCCAAAGTGCTATCCATCTCACCAAGAATGATACATATCATGCCAAAACCAAACACATTGATGTCAGATACCATTTCATCCGAGATGTTGTAGCTGCAGGAGATATTGTTGTCCAGAAGGTTCACACATTGGAGAATCCAGCAGACATGCTTACCAAGCCTCTTCCTATTACTAAGTTCAAGCAATGCTTGAATTTAGTCGGCTGTTCCAGTTGCTAACTCTGCAATAAATTTGATCCAAGGTGGAGATTGTTAGAATATGATATATTGATATGTGGCTCAAATTAATCTTGGACCATTCCTCCAATGATTTCGCATGCATGCTCACGTTCCTACACTTCTCCACCGCTATTGTTGGATTTCCTTGTGTTTGCCGCATTTCACTCAATTTTGTAATGTATAATACTCTAGGAATTTGCTTTGTAATTCACACCTCAATTGAATTCTTTCTTTCCTTGTCTTTAATTACCTCACGTAGCATACATATATATTATTCATTCTTTAATTCTTTTTGAGTGATAATATATATATTCTATTTTATTATTTTGTCATTATTATATATTTTCCCTATTATTTAACTTCTATAATTCTCAATTTTCGATTATTCGCTTCCGCATTATTCCGCTATATTCCTAACAAAGCATGTAAATGATATTAAAGGTGCACCCACTACTGTTGTAAAAATCTCCGCCTAGGCCGCCTAGCCACCCGCCTAGGCGCTAAGCGCTCCTAAACCGAGGCGAATTGCTCCCTAGGCGTCCGCCTAGGTGGTCGGCCGCCTAGCGCCTAACTCGGCCGATTGGGCCGAGTTGGCAGCCGACTGGGCCGAATTTGACTGAGTTAACTCGCCCAACTCGGTAGAGTTAGCTGAGTTAACTCGAGCGAGTCGGCCTTGTTAATTTTATTATTATATTTATATATATTTAAATTTATTTATTTATATAAGTAAGAGAAGTAATATATATATATATATATATATATATATATATATATATATATAATATAATATATGACATACACCCACACACATGAATTAATTTTTTGTTTTTATAGGTCATCGCCTAGGCGCCGCCTAGACTGCTTAGGCGGTAGTCTACCGCCCGACTAACGCCTAGCGCCTACTGCAACCATGGCACCCAGTACTAACCAAAGATGCATCTACTCGAAATCAACAAAAAACTAAATTTTACATACTTAAGCCATAGTATGCACGTAAATCATATAAAAGGTACACCAGTACTAACCAAAGATACATCTACCTGGAATAAAAAAAAAACTAAATACTTAGTGCAATTATAAATTTACCAGTTATCTATGATAAAATATATACAATTAAACAAGCATTGCACCTACTTATAAAGCAATGTGCATATAAATTGTATACATAGTGCATCCAATACACAATATAGATGCAATTAAAATATAACTTAATTATTTACAAAAGCAACTAAATTATAACAAAAATGCATCCAATATTGGAATAGAGATCAACAACAAGTTCGAAAATAATGCATATAATACACGGACTCAAAACACAAACAATACCTGACTCCATTGCGATCGTATAAGTGAACAACAATTGATGAAGAATTTGAAAAACAAGAACTGGGAACTCCTACGCGATCAACAAACTCAAACCTGTTGTTCGACGAAGAAATTGGTAAAGAAGCATTGGGACACCTACGCGATCACATGAGGTGTTATGCGAATGAAAACACAGACTAATGGCGCGGGATAGATCACAATAGCATAATAGATTAAGAAAAAAAGTAAAAAGACAAGAAACCCCTTACCGTTGACGAGACGCGAAAAATTCAGAGCAACTACTGACGTTGGATGAAAGATGATCAACGGCTTGCGTTTGTTCTTATTTCTTACCTGAGCGTGCAGTACGCATGTGAACAGAAGCCTATATATATATATATATATATATAACAAAATCAGAACTTTATTATTAACCCAAAAAATAAATTCTTACATATGATGACCCAAAAGTGACTATAAATCAAACAAGGCCTAAAGAGAGGCCTTTACTACTAAAAGAATAAATAAATCAAAGAATTGACCCAAGCCCAAATATTTAGCCAAGGTCTAAAGAATGAAAATTAGTAAAAGCTGCTCAAGCTAACTAAAGTCCAAACCTAAATAAAGAAATAATTAACTGAAAATGCAGATGTCAGAGCTTATGAGCAGCCCAAGTCCTCTAGTACACCCTCGAAATTTCAGCAGCATAACAGCTATTTTCAGGACAATCCAAGAAGATAGAAACTCTAAACAGTTGTCATACACACCAAAACTAGCACCATTCTTATCAACTAAGCACCATGCGCCGTCCTACCACAAATCCGACAACATAACACCTGTTTCGAGGACTATAATGACATCCAAAACAGCTGTAACGCATACCAAGCACAACACAAGGCACCCAGGCCAACCAACCACATAGGCACATAGGCCACTCAGCGTACAAGATGAAATCATAACAATTAAACAGAAGCAGTCCAGCATCAAACCAAAAGCGGCACGTAGGCCTAAAAAAATATATCGGCTCGCAGGCCAACAAATGGCAAAAACTAGGGAGCAGTTCAGAACCAAAAAACCCAACGGGATTAGTTACTATGGGCCAGCAGCAAGTCCGAACAAACCGCCAACAGATTTGATTAATTCCTACCCGGCCACCGTTCATTCCGGGTCAGAGTGCAACTTCTTATCGCAAGCACGGACGTTGAAGCATGGTCTAGTTTTTTTGCTTAAAAAAAATTGAACTCGAATATGAAATATGTATTATTATTTTTTGAGTACTACAGACTCATACAATACAATACAATATCAATTCATAACTATTTTTTCAAACTACTGAACCACAAGTAGTCAATACCAAATTTTATGTATTTATGTACATATACAATACCACTTTTATTTTGCCTACACCTAACACCTCTGTCTCCACTCTACTTCACGCTCATCTGCCACCGGTCTTTCCACAATTCCGTATAAAAGCTTGCGGAGTCTACAATGCACATCGCCGCCTCACCTCGTCTGCTCTCTTCTTCTAACGTGCGCACTTTACCTACCGGATTCTCTTCTTTCCGACGATCATCGCCGTCCGTTCCGTTGACCTTCGCCTCTGTCTCAGCAACGCCGCCGTCTTGCTCCGTTTGGCGGAAAAGCTTGTCCTTAACAGATAAGGATATTAAAGTGTTTGGATCCCGAGCGAAAGCATCGATGGCGGAAGCAGTGACTGGGAAGGGGAAAGCGAAAGTTGAAGTGTTCGATTCAGAGGAGGAACTGAAGGCTTCTGTGGCGAAATACACTGCCGATTTATCGGAGAAAGTTTGCAAGGAGAGAGCTTCGTTCTCCGTCGTTGTCTCCGGTGGGTCTCTTATAAAGTGTCTCAGGTAGTTCGTCGCTCACATTCGTGCTTCAGTTTTCCTAATTTCTAAAATTATCTGAGTTTATTATGCCGGAATTGCAGTAAATTGCTGGAGCCTCCTTATATCAACTCTGTAGACTGGTCAAAATGGCACGTTTTCTGGGTGGATGAGCGTGTGGTTCCAAAGGATCACCCAGATAGCAATTACTTGCTCGCTTATGATGGGTTTCTATCCAAGGTATTCAATTTGAGGTTTAGTGAGTGTGTTTCTATGTGAATTAAACCATCCAATTCGCAAGCAGATGATAATATTTTTTCTGATTTGTGCCCCCTTGGAATGGGGAAAGCTTGAACCATTTTTCTGATTTCCCAGCATTTGGTACCTAGATACTAGATAGATACTATGAAAAATCTATAACATTTTAATGCCACTCTGCCATTGTTATATTAGTGTTCTTTATGCTTTGGTTAGTGATATAGTTAAAAATAATTTCAAATTTTCAATGCCAGACTTATAACATCTAAATGTTGATGACTCTTTGCATTGTGCTTATAGAAGTAAGTTGTTAGAGGTTTGAGATTATGAGGTTCCTATAGCCCTTTGGTTTTACCAGTGAGTAGATTTGCCCCTTCTCAAAGCCATTCCCCTACTGATCATATTTTTCCCAATCAAATGCAGTGTGTTTGAACAGATTTTAATGCTCTGTGAAATAATCTTACTCACAAGTGTGTATGGTCTATAAATGTTCGAAGAACACATGATATTGTACTTAACGAAAACAATACTTGAGACATTCTAAAGACTTAAAAAGCATAGTTGTGAACATATATGCAGGTGAGATCAAACACAAGGTGAGGCAATGAATTACTGTGATACTGTCATTCCTTTCAAGTTTGCCCATTATGCTGTATGCCAAAGGGTTTTTGCTGTGAATCTTTGCTACAGAATTGCTAGTATTTTAATATTTACATACTGTCTTTGATCCTTAGTTCCCTAGGATATCCTCTCCAGTGAAGATTCAAGGATCCTTATTTCCCTAGGATATCCAGTCCAGTGAAGGTTCAACAAAGCTACATTAGATTGCCTAATGACACACAAGAACAAACTAAACAAGCAACATTGCATAGTAGACTAATGATATCTTTGCAGGAGAAGAGTTAGGTGATTGCCTTTATAATGTTCTTTTACTTTGACATGAGTTGCCTTGCCATTATCTGTTCCTTTCATATCAACCATTTCTATGTTAATTTTTAGTTCCAAATTAGTCTGCCAACATATTGTGATCCTCTGTTTAATTTTGATCATGGCATTCTTTATTGTCAAAAAATCTCTATATTTCTTTTTCTTGAAGCTTTGTCTGATGCTTTTGTTTGAATGGCAATACTCTGCATTGTTCATTTATTAACTCTATATGCAATAATGATATATGTTGAGCATTTTTTCTGAAGGTTGCAGGATTTTTATCCTTATCTTTATTTTTTGTTTATATTTTAATTGTTTGTTGGTTTGTAAAATATAAAGGGTACTATGTTTTGCTCTTCGTTGTCAGGTACCTATTCCTGCTGGTAATGTATACGCCATAAATGATGCCTTGTCAGCTGAAGGTGCAGCAGAGGATTATGAAACCTGTCTCAAGCATTTGGTGGAACGGAAGATCGTAAGCACATCTGAGGCAAGTGGATTTCCACAGTTTGACCTAATGCTTTTGGGCATGGGCCCTGATGGGCATGTTGCTTCTCTATTTCCCGGGCATCCTCTTCTCCAAGAGAAAGAGAAGTGGGTTGCGTTCATCAAGGACTCTCCAAAACCCCCTCCGGAAAGGATCACTTTCACATTCCCTGTCATCAACTCTTCCACAAACATTGCTCTTGTTGTACCGGGCGCATCTAAGGCGGATGCTGTGTACACAGCATTAGGCAGCAGTCAAAATCCCATTTCGCTGCCCGTGCAAATGGTTTCACCAGAAAAGGAATTGGTTTGGTTTTTGGATAAGGGAGCCGCTTCAAAGCTGTAAGCCTAGGCATACCGATTGTAGTAACATGCGAGTTGATCTTAGTGAGGATTGATACTTCTCTTGATGAGCCTTTAGTTGTTGTCATCTCAATAATGCTTTGAGGAAGCCATGGTTTTCTTCGTGTTTGCAAGCAATAAAGACAATCATGACAGGCTCGTAGTCAGTCTGTAAACTATGTAGTTCTATGCACTATTCTTCTTCTGTTCATGGACACTTCACTGGATTTGCAGTCTTTACATTTGTTTTAGTTGGGCTAAACAGCAAACAGCATGATAAGATAACTTTTATTGTGATATCTATCAATGCAAAAGAAAATGATTAACTTGTACTCACAATGTTACAAGTTACGGAGTATAATTTTATTGCAGACGAAAAGGAAGAAAATATAAATTAAATTGTGACTCACTTCTGCATTAGTGAAGGGTGAAGAATTAGAAATGGCAAATTATATCATGGACAGGGTCTGCTGATCTTGGTCCAAAATAGCCTAGCCTGCGGTAAAACCTAGGCCCGTTATTTTAGCGAACTTTTTTGTCCCTCCAACTTGTTTTGGCCGCAGTAAATGTAAACACATAATATGTTAACAATATACGGAGTATATGTATTTGCAGTTAACATATTGTGTACTTATGTTTTTACAGTTAACATATTTTGTACCTGCAGTTAATAATTTGTGTCTCTAGTTACCATTTTATTTGTTTATAGTTAATATGTTATGTACTTTCAATTTATTTACAGATACAAAAATGATTAATTGCAAATATAGAATGTATTAACTTCAGGCACATAATTTTAAATGTTATTTTTAATCAGAGTTTATAATGCAAGGTAAACCTCCAACGAGTTAAAAATAGGGTGAAACGTTTCAATGCAAAATGTGCCTGAGAATGGAGTTTTTCAGGAGCCCAGGATGCAGTGCGGCAACTTTTTAAAGCCCAAGCCCAGGGGTCGCTATCAATTGCATAATTGTGTTCATAAGTATCTTATAATTGTGTTTAATTGAATAAAATTAGTTTGGAAGTTTTTAAAAATAGTTTGTAATGTTATTAGAATTAATTTAATTTTTTATATTGTTTCTAAATTTTTAATTAAATAAATAAAATAAAAGACACCTTAAAGAGTCAAATTAAAATTTTGTTTTCAAATGATTTAGAATTCAATGAAATAAAGAAAATATTAATCTAAGGTATTATAGTAGAATGATTAAATTTCTAAAATATTATATAAATGGCATGAGTTTGATTCTCACTTTAAGGCTTAATATATTCCTTCAATTCACTCGAAATCCATTGTGACATTTCAAATCAAATTTTCTATTAGAAAATAATAATAAAATTAGCTTGATAATTACAACTTTTGCAATTTTAACATTGAATTGTATTATATAACTTATTTTTAAAAAAATTATTTTATCGTTTCAAATAATAAGTTTAGAATTTATATACTGAGAGTAAATTGATATTGTATGGATGTAGAGAAAAATACTAGTGATATGACAATATAATTTATTTTTAAAAAGTATGGAAAAATTGTAATGATAGTTATAAGACTGACCATGTTTATACAAGCAAATCCCTTCATTGAAATATGACATGGTAGCCAAGTGATTTAAAAAAAAAAATTCAAATAGTATTTGCAAACTTTCAAAATATTAAAAAATTTACAAATGCTATCTATGTGTAATTTATTTTGTTTGGAAAGCAAAAATAGAATCTATTAATAAATCGAAGGAGCTAGAAAAGAAAGAATACAAATGGGGGAATTAGAGTCCTACGACTGAGAACTAGACTCAGAGCCAGCAGCTTTTGCAAGTGCTTTAGCAAGTGTGTGAGCTAACAGGTTCGATGAGCTATCCATGTGTAATTTATTTATTGATTAACTTTTGCAACAATTGTTTTAATAATAATAATAATAATAATAATAATATAATGATAATGACGATGAGAATGATGACAACGATGATGACGATGATCGGAATTGTTGAAATGTATAGAAATTGTAGGGAATTACAAATATACTAATATGACAATAAGGCCGCTTTTAAAAATAAAAGAGTGTATTACCGAAATGGTCCCTCGACTATTGCGAAATTATCAATTTGGTCCTCGATAATTTTTTGTGCCCAATTAAGTCCCTCGACTTTGAAAATTTTAACCAATTTGGTCCTCCGTTTATTTTGCAGTTAAAAACCCGTTAAAATCAGGACCAAATTGGTAATTTTGCTATAGTCAAGGGACCAAATTGGTAATTTCTCAATAGTCGAGGGACCATTTGGGTAATAAACTCAAAATAAAAGAATATTGCTCCACGAAACTAGCTCAGATTCAATCAATCACTCTAAAGTCTTGCTCGAACGGCAGCTGGGGAGGGGAGTCATTGGAAGACGTTGATAGATTAGAGGCGCTAAAGACCTCTTGTGCACAGAGTGAACAGGCAAGATGTAGGAACCTGAGGACTAACAAAGCGATTTGCTATTTACCTTCTCCAAAAAAATTACATGAATAAATTAAAGATAGTCTAACATATATATATATATATATATATATATATATATATATATATATATATATATATATATATATATACATGCACACAAATACACACACACATGTATTTTATATACGCGATGCGTAGAAATATATGCGCAATATTAATACTCAATTTTAAAATAATAGTATATAATTTTTTTAATTCATAGTTATGAAATTCATATTATATTAAAAGTGTAGCTGATAATTTGAGTAATAATTCTGGTAGGATTAATATTATTAAATTAAGAATATTTTATATGATACATTACTAAATATAAATATAACATTTAACTAAAATCTAAATGAAATCAAGCTTATCTCCTATATTACTATAATATATAATCTTTAGATACATTATTATCATTGCATAATATAAGAAAAATCTTTGTGTATGCATGTGCATGGTAATAATAATAGAAAAAGATAATAAAAGTTATAACGGTAGAGATATTTTTGTCCAAAAATTTGTATAGTACAACTCTTATAACATAATTTATATATATAAAAAAAAGTTATAGAAAAAAAGGACATAATTAAATAAGTTATATAGCGTGAATTGAGACTTATATATATATATAGACAAGAGATCAGGTGCGAAAACTCTCCTAGGTGAAACATGCGGATTAATCATAACCATTTGTTTTGCCAAAATCAACAGCTTAGAATGAAGAGAAATTATAAAATAAAATTAAAAAAAAAAAACAAAAAATCGCGATGACATTATGATAATTTTGCTTATTGTTAAAAGCTTAAGGGGTGTATTGTAAAGCTTTAGATGCGTATTTTCAAAGCTTAAGATGCGTCATTTTAACACTTAAGGTGCTTAAGTTATATACTTAAGGTGCTTAAGTTTTACACTTAAAGTGTGATATTTTAACACTTATGGTGCATTATTTTAATACTTAAGGTGTGCCATTTTAACACTTAAGGTGCGCAACACTTAAAGTGTGCCATTTTAGCACTTAGGGTGCGTTATTTTAACACTTGAGGTGTGCCAATTCAACACTTAAAGTGCGTTAGTTTGGCACTTAAGGTGCATCAGTTTGACACTTTAACTTGCATCAATTTCAATTTCACACTTAAGATGCATCAATATGACACTTAAGGTCCTCCAGTTTCAAACTTAAGGTGCATTAGTTCAATAATGGTAGGAGAAGTGTGTGTGTGTGTGTTTTTTTTTTTTTTTAAATTTTTCTTGATTTGAGCTGTTGATCTAAACTTAAATCGCACCACATCTTTCACCTGAGAGACTCTTCACACATGAACCATCCCCCCCCCTCTCTCTCTCTCTCTCTTTCTCCTTATTAATATTATATATATATTATATATATATATAATATATATATATAAGACCTTATAATAAGAGTCAATAATGTTAGACCCTTAACTGGAACTAAAAAAATGTTGGTGTAATAGTCTGCTATAACATATTGTACTCTGTGTTCTTCTTATTGTGCAACCTCCAATTAAATTCCTAATATATCCTAATCTTTTATAATTTTACCAAATTTTTCCGTTAAATATAACGGAAGTTTAACATTAAATTCTTTAAGCAATTTGTTTCTTTATTGTAGTTTTCAAACAAATTGGCAATATTCTATAATACAATTTTGTATAGATTCCTAACTAAACCATTATTCTACCCAAAACAACAGTATATAAACCCCTCCCCTCCTCACTGGTATTCACCCAAAACTAAACCTAACATATTCTGCAACACACCATCTACTTGACATTCTATAGGTATGATTGTCAAAATATTATCATGCTAATTCTATTATTTGTATTTGTACTCATAATGATTACATTTTTTTTAAATCAATGATGGTATATACTCATTAATTAGTATAACTTCAATATCGTTATGTAAATATATCTATTGTATAATTTGTTCATCTATACTTGTATCATTGTATGTAATGTTGTGGTTCTCATTATATTCCTCTATAATCTACACATTTTAGTTACTCCTAACTCCCTAATTTATAGTTTTTGAATTTATATATGTTGTGGTTCTCATTATATTATTTCATAACATCATTTATGAACATATTTTCCATGACACAGAGATATTATTAATGACAAATGCAGTAAAGTTAATTGATATTGACACACAAACTGTGGGCTGGAGTTGTACAGTTCATGTCATCAAGAAAAACGAATCAAAAAACGCTATTGAAACGTTTGAGAAAAAGTATATGCTCATCGTACTTGAGGATGAAACAGTAAGTAAATAGTAAAATTTTTCTCTCTTTATTATTATTATTATTATTTTATTTTTATCATTATTCGTATTATTATTATTATGAAGATGCTCTCATTCACCACCAACATCATTGTAAATGCTATATCTAAATGCAAGGAACTCGGGTTCAATCAATAGTGTTTGATAATGACATTGGAATGTATGATATCACTTTACAAACCAACAAATGGTACATCATCTCAAACGTCATTGTCAAACCTGTCCGGACGAACTATAAAGTACTTGGTCACAAATACAATTACATATGAATTTTAAATGGTCGGACCGATGTCCAAACAAGTGACAATGATGACACGTCATTTGCTCTCATGTAAGTGGTTTATTTGTTTCTACTTATTTTAGTTGCAATTTAGCTATTTACAATTTCGTTATGTTTTATTAAAATATATAAGCATTGAGACTATTTCTTTGATTTTTATTAATTTAACAATTTTTTTCTCTCTCATTATTATATGAATACTTTAACTAATTTAGGAACACTAATTTAAAAATACGCATTGGGCATTGGTTAAATCGCGCAACGCGCGTGTGATAACTAGTCTACTATACTAATAAGAGCCAAAGAGAGTTAGACCTAAAATGGGTAGAAAAAATGACGGTCAAATTATTTAATCAAATGGATGGTTCAGATGAATTATTTAATCAAATAGATGGTTAAGATAATTCAGATTAATATTATTAATATAGATTACCTAATTTAACCTTACTTTTATGATTATCCGTTAAGTTTTCCGTTAAATATTCTCTTCTCCGTTAATATTCCATTAACTTTTAACTTACTCATTAATTTCTATAAGAAAGGTCTTAGGTTCGAACCTCATCTCAATCAAATTTGACATAATTAAGTTTCTCACTCTATTTTACTCTTATTAAATTAAATAAATTAGTAGCTACAACAAAAAAATAATACATATGTGTTTCTTTAATTTAGAATTATGTGTCTACAATATCTTTATTTGAAAACATTATTCATTATCAAAAAATTTAATTAAATAAGATAAATAATTTCATTAGTTATGTTGTCTTTATTTTCTCTCATGCAAAGATTCTTTACATTCAAATTTATCAATTGATATTCATTACATTGTTCATTATCTTATTTTTACAATATCTTGTAATTAAATATCGAAGTTATAGTACAAAATAATGTTATATATTTATTTACCAAGTATTTTATTAATACTATGAAAAAAAATTAAATAATTTGAAACTAATTATATTAACTACTTGGGGATTGGTTGACAAAAAGAGTACTCAAATAATAACCCAACAAATTGAAGCGGAATCACTCTATTTTACTCTTATTGAATTAAATAAATTAGTAATTAACCAAAAAATGATACATTTGTATTTCTTTAATACCATGAAAAAATAAAAAAGAATAGTTTGAAACCAATCATATTAACTACTTGGGGGATTTGTTGACAATGAAAATACTTAAATAACCTTCTCCTATATAATCTTGCATTGATATACTTTCAAATATTTATTTAAATATAAACATTGGGCATTAACCCATTCGTGCCATGCACGTATAAAACTAGTATATATATAAGTGTGGATTGATCTCAGCTGTCTATTAGGGCCCGTTTGGTTTGCGAAAAATATTTGAATGGAAATGGAAGTGAAATTCCATAGAAAAGTAGTTACTAGGAAGATAAATTTCATTGTTTAGTTGGTGAAAAAAATTACTGAGAATACTAATTCAATTGTTTGGTTGGATTTAGAATTGTAATGAATAACAAGTATAAAAACATATATGCCCCTACAAATTAAAAAAAAATTAATAATAATTAAGAAATAACACAAGGGACAAAATAGTCCATTCACACCACTTTTTCTTCTCTTCTTCCATGGAAAAGAAAATTCTTAGTCCAAACCAAGGATTTTGTTTTCCTCAAATTTGAATTGGAAAATGAATTCCATGAACCAAACGGAATAAGTGAGCATTTTTCATGATTTGGAGGAAAACATTTCCATTTTCCACCCAACCAAACATGCCTTAGAGTTCATTAAAAGCTGAAGGTTTTAGTAAAAAAAACAATGAGACCAATTTTATAATTATTAAGACATTTTAAAATCGAAATTTATTTTATAATTATTACAAATTTAAAAGTTTAGTAATGTAAAATCCTAGCCTTTTATTTTTTAAGATTGATAGTGTTGATGTGTTCATACTTTTTACAAAAAAAAAAAAAAAAAAAGTGTTCCCATATATATATATATATATATATATATATATATATATATATATTGTGTGTGTGTGTGGAATGGTTTAGGTGCGGCTATAGCTTTTCGTGCGGTTGACTCAAAAAGACGCACTTTAAGAATACAAACCATGCACCTAAAGTTTTAAAATGGCACACTGCACACCTTAAGTTTCGACAACTGGCGCACCTGACCTTAAGCATACAAATCATGCGCCCTAAGAATGAAAACAACGCACCTTAAGAATGAAAACCACGCAACTAAAGCTTTAGGCCTACGCACCTTAAGTACACAAACCACGCATCTTAACCACACAAACAAAGCACTTTAAAACACAAACCACGCACACCTAAAGCTTTAGTCGGATGCACCTTAAGCACACAAACAAAGCATCTTAATTAAGAACACAAAGCACGCACATAAGGTTTTAAAATGACACACCTTAAGTTTCACGCACCTTAAGAAGGAAAACCACGCATCTTAAGAATGAAAACCACGCACCTAAAGCAACTGCACAACCACATCTAACAAGGCCAATCGCACAGAAATCCATATATATATATATATATATATATATATATAATATATGTAACACCCCAATTTTCAACTCTTACATTTATTACAAATCAGTATTCATATGCTGCGGAAGCTTACATCTTATCAGCAGAAAACTGGGTGCTACCGCCACACCTAGAGTGAATTCTATCACCTCTTTGACAAACTCCACTCTAAGTGCACAGGCTAAACTTACAACATTAACAACAATCCCTGTCTACATCAAAGAGTAGACCCCAACCTCAACTTCCATCCTATTCAGAGCTCATCGGGCTACAGGAACCCACCCTATATAACATCTGTTAACAGAAAACACATTGAAGTGTAGTTAGCACGATGGCTAAGCAAGGATATCCATTGTCACTTAAAAGTATACAAAGGTTTGAAAACACAAATAATTTGGAAGTTCGTAAAGTTTTTACCCATGATTTGAAAACCTACCTGCAACCAAATGATTCACAGATAGTATAGTAGCGTATATAAGTTAAATCATGTAAAGCTTTTCTCAAATAAGAATAATGGCATAACTGCCGCTCAAAATCATTTTCATGTCTTTCAGACGAATTTGCAAACCTTCTCATTTCCAGGAATTTCATCATTTTCACGATACACGCGTGAATTTTCACAACCATACTTGACATCTTCACAATATCCCATTTCTCAGACATCACTCGACTAGTTTCTTGGAACTAGTATCACATATCTCATCATAGTCATTGATTCAACCATTACTTGTGAAAACTCGACTTAGTTTCATTTCAAAGTATGAGGCCTTATAGGAAATGTTGAATATTCCTTGTCGTTGACCGATTGAACCTGGAACATGGGCTTGCGGTCATTACCCAAGTTCTCTTCTCGGTCCCTTGGATGATGGTTCATTAGAATGGCGTGTGGCCCCGCCTAGGTCCATTAAAATGACACCAACCCGGAGACGACGGAGTCAATACGCTTAAGTGTGCACACCCCCACAGTCTAGCCATACATGAGTGACGTAGAGACTCGGCGAATAGACTTCGCCTAAGTACGAATACAACCGTACATATTTCAATGACAACCTTCGGTAATTATAGCCCGAGGTAAAAGACAACAAGGTCCTCGTAACTCCTTGAAACTAAGGTTTTATTCATTTTAACATCATTTTCTCATCATTCCTACGTAAAGTACCCACTCACTAAAAGTGGTATTTTCCTTTTAAAAAAAAATAAGGTTTTGACAACCGATGTACCAAAATAGCATACGTTCTTCAACGTAAGTTTTCAGAAACATTTTTACTTGCCCAAAGGCTTTTCAAGCATAGCTCAAGTACGAGCAAAATTTGGAAGAAAACACAGCTGAACACGAGCTGGTCACTCATCGGATACTTATATATTCTACTAACACTACATATATCCATTCCCAATACTTATTCCTTATCATGAACTTCAGTCCATCTTACAATCCAATCATCATCGGTAATCCATAATCATGGTTCCACCATTAACTAATAATAGATAGTTATCCTTGTCACTATCGACATCAACAACTTCCACAATGATCAACACCATTAGATCATAACTTGAGGATATCGCACATCCATAATCGATACTTAGTCACCCATAATCCAACAATTGACCTTAATCACTCTTAAGCATTAATTATTGTCATTAGTAACTACTAACCTTGTAATCCATCATCGACAACAAGTCAACAACATTATAACATCATTATCAAGTCATCGAAAGCATTAACACCATTATTAACCATAATCCATAATTATCCATTAATCTAAACCATTAATTCATAATCACCAATTCATAACTCATGTACCATAATTATAGCATTATATATCACCACCATAATTATAATTCAACATCTTAGCTCAACAACATAATGACATCACCATCATCAATAACGTTATCCATCATTCCATCATCCTCATTTAATTCCATCATTAATCCAATCTTTAATCATAATTCTTATAAGCTCATAATCTTCATAACTTTCCTTATTTATTAATAAGAATAATAGTTCCTAATCACCATTTTAATCACTAATCACCACCCTTAACCATAATTCATAATTGATTTCCACCTTAAATCAATAAACCATAACCCATATGCATAATTACCCTCATTAGTCTTAACCCATCAATATTGTAATCCTTACTTATTTATGATACCCATAACTCATATTTAGTCCACAATTTCTCACCTTCAACAACTTACCCATCTATACTTAACATAAATCTTTAATCCTTAGTCCAGCATTATCATCATCACTAGGCTTCAACGTGATCCAAATCACCATAATTAATCATTAAGTACTCTTAATCATCACCTTAATCCACCATCATTAATTAACAAAATTCATTATTGCCCATAAATCACCATTAAACTTTAAGTACCCCTTAAATCCATCGTTAATATACTCATAAGCTATTAATCATCCAAGAACCACCATCTCATAATCTATTTGCCAACATCCATATTCATAACAACCTTAACAACACCATTAATGAGAACTCACCAACACAACATTTTGTACATATATATTATGTAAAATACAATTACATATATATTATACATACCACATGTACATAACAATTTTACTTATATCTCATCATATTTCAACCAAACAATCAATTATCCAATTTCAAGTGACTAAACCGACTTAAGGGATTCCTTACCTCAACCGGGTTTCTAATTTCGTAGAAGATCCTTGGAGTTGATTTTCCCCAATTTCACCTTAAAACCATAGAATTCCATCAACAACATAACACATGATTTTAAGAAATCTTAACTTAGATTCATGTTCTAGGATGAAAAATAAAGCTATCTACCGAATAAAATTGGAGTTTTACCGAATATTTTGAGACTTGTGCAGAAATCTTGGCTATGGAAGCTAGCTTTAATGGAGGAAAAATGGTGAAGATCACTCTCTCTCTCTCTCTCTCTCTCTTTCTCACGAAATTGATGGATGAAGAAATGAAATGGAAGAAATGAAACTTCTTCCTTCCTAACATATATATATACACACGTAATATTATATATATATATATATAATAATAATAATAATAATAATAATAATAATAATAATAATAATAAAATATATGGAATGCTTATCCAAACTCATCTCTTAAAATTAATATTTTAATCATATGGTAAAAATTGTGACACTTGTCACTACCTTGTGGTGGGTAAGGGAAAATATCTTCTTTTGGACTGTTCGGGATTAAAACAGATGAATTCTCGGTAGAAAATAATTTAATTCCAATAATTTTCGAAACCAAAAATTTACTCCAGACTGAAACTTAAAATTGGGCTAGGTTCGGTACACCGCGAAATTTCGTGATGTACGACCAAAAATAAATTTTTGCTGCTATGGGCTAATTTAATTAAATAGGAAATTCCAGAATAATAGTATGGTGTCTAAAAATCCATTTCCTAGGACAAACAGGTCCGAATACTAGCTCCTAAAATTTTTACGGTTCGTGACCGGGACGTACGATCGCAGCTTAATAACAACTATACTCACTTATAAAAATTCTTTTGAAATATCTGAAGATCATAACTTATGAATGTCAACGCCTTAGGATAAAATAATAATGTTAGGAAAATACGGGGTATTACAATATATATACACACACACACATATATTTACAATCATATGAGACAACATATTTAGGTGAGAAATAAGAATTAATTTTGGGCATCCATCTTGGGGTGTTTGATGGCTGCGATTTTTTCTTGCTTATTCCTTTATAGGGTTACTATTAATCATTTTGGTGTTTAATGTAACTTTGCATGTGTTTTAACTTTGTCCAGAATTCTATTGCTTTATTATGCTTGATTTTATGTGTTTTAATTTAGGTATGATTGCATTTTCTTCTTTTATTCAAGGAGTTGTGTGTTTTCTTTGTGGTCTGTAGACGCCGGTTGTTCACCTTCTTTGCGTTAATGAAGGTATGTATTCCTTAATTTTTTTTTAGCTTTTTTTTCCCCACTATTTGATTATGTTGTTTTTTCTTTGGTGTGTGCATAGGTTTGTAGTGTCAATGTTTGTTTTCTTTGGTTTTTTAGGGTGGGAGTGCGGTTGTTGATTTGTATGTTTTGGTTATTAATGTTGCTGTTGATCTGGTGCTTACAGTATTGTTCTCTCATTGTTGTAGTAACCTTTTTTTTTTAACGTCACTGTGTGCATATCTGTTTTCGGCTTTGTGCATGTGTGTTCTCTCATTATGGTGTCCGTTAGTTTTGTGGTTTTTCTTTAGTATACTGTTTGTGGGATAGTTTGGTTAGTGGAACCATTTGTTGTGGCATTTCGAGGTTTTGTACTTCTTTTTTACCATATTTTCCACCATTCCTGTGTGTTTTTCTTTATCGTTGTTTTTATTCTAGTTTTTGACGTGCACATACTAGTAAACTATAGTGCACACAACCGCTCGTTTTCGTAGTAAACATTTAATTGTGTCACGTCATTGTGTGCATATCTGTATTTGGCTGTGTGCATGTGTGTTCTATATTCATGGTGTCCGCTAGTTTTGGGTTTTTTTTGGTATATTGTTTGTAGGGTATTCTGGGTTGTGGAGTCATTTGTTGTGTCATTTTGAGGTTGTGTACTTCTATTTACCATATTTCCCTGCATTCTTGTCCATTTTTCCACCACTTAGTTTCAATTCTGTTTTTTTTTATTGATGTGCACATAGTTTTTAATTAAAGTGCACACAACCGCTCTGTAATTGGGATTTTTCTATCATTATTGTTGACTGGCCGTGTTTGTTTTCCCATTCCCATGTGCCAGCATCTATTGGTGTTGCTGGAGATTCTAGAGATGACTCTCGGGGGTGTGTCATGAATATTTCTCCGGGGAAAACAAAGTATTGGGCGTCGATGGTGACATTGCAATCAAGCCATTTATTTTTCTATCATTATTGTTGACTGGCCGTGTTTGCTACACTTCTATTGTTGGGTTTAATGTTCGTCGTAGCACGGATTCTAAGAATAGGCGGGGGGAGGTATTGAGAAAGTATTTGGTGTGCTCTCGTCAAGGATTTAAGCAGTGTGCCAAAGAGGTGTGCCCGATTGGTGAGGGGGTTGATGGATCTTTCATATCGCCAAAAAGATGCAAGGCGACGAATAGGATTGGGTGTAATGCCAAGATTGTTTTCAAGCTTATGGGAGATGCGCGGTATTCAGTGTAGTGTTATTATTTTACTTGTGCATTTTAAAGTTTTTTTTTTAATTTTTTTATGAGACATTATTATCTCTTTGGGTTTAATTTGAAAAATTTACTTTGGTTCTTAGTCGGTGCTTGTTGTTTTTTACCCCAAGCATGTATGCAAGTTGTTGAGATAGATGTATAGTCGGGTGTGTGCACCTACTTTAGAGTGTGCGTGCATGTGGGTGTAAACTCATGTTCAGCAAAGTACGTGGGTGTGTGCATCGCAGTCTACCACCGTGCGCTGTTCAAACTCATTCGAGGTGCAATGTGCATTCATTTTTTTTCCATTCTTGGGGATCTCATTGATGAGAACTGGGTTAACTTTGTCGGTTTAATTTGAGTAATTGAATCTTAATCGTATATGTTGTTGACGTAGTTTTTTCCCTTCAAATTACTATAAGCTGTTGAGATTCGGAGGTCTCGGGTGTGTGCACCTACTTTAGGAAGTGTGTGCATGTTTGTTTTACCTCTTGTGGTGATTAGTACCTGGGTGTGTGCACAACTGTTAAGGATCGTATGCCGTTAATACTTGTACGGTGTGCATTTGAGTTAAACAGGGTTTCATGATGTGGGCATACTGTGTTTTTGGTAAATGCGAGTAATTCAACCGTGGTGTGCACTGTTCGTTTCTTTAATTTTTTGAAATGGGTAGCAACTATAGATCATTCATTAAGCACTTGTGCATTACAAAAAAACTGTGTGCGTACAATTTTACTGAGATCCTCATTAGTTGTATATCTGCTTTGTTGTCCATTTCTAATCATGTCTGAGTTGTGGTGCATTGTTACAAAAAAATGTGTGCATTACTAGTCTATTCACCACCATAGCTAATGTTATCATGTGCACCAAAAACTCTAGGTTCACCACAATTTTTTTCAATAATCATTTGAGTAACTCGCTCTTCAAATGACTACAATTATGTGGGGGAAAAAACCACAAGTTAACAAAACCCATTTGACATTGCACATCGTAATCCTTACATTTTTTAGATCTAAAAACCCAAATCTTTTTCTACACTGTGTGCACGTACATACTGTACGGATGTGCACCTGTCTTCTGGTCTATGTACACCATAGTTTTCAGCAATGTACATGCTATTTAACTTCTATTAATTGGTCAAGGTGCACACAATTTTGGTTAGTGTACATGTAACTGTCATTGTATGTGCACTTTCCAAGCTAAAAATATGCCAGAAACATTAAGTCCAACAGACTAATTACACATGCTAATTTCAAACTTACATGTTTGCAGTTTTGTGGTGCATGGGTGGCGGTGACAGTGTGCACTTCAGAGTTCAGACTACAGTCACGTGCATTTTATTGTATTTCTCTATACTACAAATTGTGCACAAAAACCAGAACGTTCTAGCATTTGAGTGTCCTACTGCATGCACATATAATAAGCACCATGTGCCGCACTATGAAATTGGTGTTTGCCAATGAGTTGCAATATAATAAGAATTTATTGTCGCTAAGAAAGGACAGGCCAAAAGGCAAAGAAAAGTGAATTTTGGGATCTAGAATTGTTTCGTGCTTCCTTTGTAAATATGATATAACCATACAACACTGCCGTTAAATCCTAAGGCGCAAACTTCTGGACTCACTGCCGCGATTGGATTAGGGATTTCGTCGTTAGCTTTTGCAGTGCACACATTGTCGGTCGTAAAATTTGGCCGGCAACCCGAAATCCCTAATCTACCGTGCGGCGACCCAAAATCCCTAATACACTCACCTAAATTCTTGATTTTAGTCACATACCTCTGTTTTCATAGCGATTCCTCATTCCTTGTTGTCGTTTTCCACGTCTTCTTGTACCAATCATAGCGCTGTGACGGTGGTGCTACACTTGACCGTCGTTGGTGCGTCATCTTCGCTGCACTTCAACTTCTTTCGCATGTCGTATGGGGGAGGTGAAGAGGGATAGTAGGGATTTGCCAAGAATTTCGATACCCACTAACATCACCCTAAGACTAAATTGTCCTTAGATTCCTTATTATTATTATTATTAATCAGCATTTATTTATGGTGAAACATTAAAATTTCATAATCAAATCCCAACCACTCATACATGTTTTCTAATGGTCAGGATTGAGTCTTATTTCTCACCTGGTTAGGCTGTCTCATGTGAAGCCTACCCAAAAAAAAAAAAAATCGCCACCTACGAACTTCAATAGTGTGCACTGGAGGAAAGGAAAATGTGTACCAGAAGGCAAAAAATGAGCGCTGAAGGCACAAAGATGTGAAACAATTATTGAAAAAAAAATTAAATTTAATATAAGATCGTCAACACAAATCATAAATGACCATAAATAATAAACAATCTAACAAACAATATTCAATTGGAATAAGAGTCTAATAGGCCACTGAACTACACATAAAGATGCAATTAAGACATCAAACACAAAAACAATGCAATTGGGTTCTTGAACTACACAAATTCATGCAATTTCATCCAAAATGACATGCTTTACCTGATGTGCCGGTTACTAATTTTAAAATCAGTATTTTAAAATAATTTTAAATAAAATAATTAATTAAAATTAAAATTTATTAAAAAAAACACTTCTGGCCGGAGACGATCGTCTCCGGCCAGCTTCGTCTCCATGGCCAGGAGACAAAGGACCCTGACAATGGGAATAGATTGTCACTTCGTCTCCTTGGCCGAAGGCGAAGTGGTCCTTCGTCTCCAGCAATGGAGACGAAGCCGATCGTCTCTGGCCGTCAGTTTTTTTTTTTTAATTTTTAATTTTTAATTTTTAATTAATTATTTTATTTAAAATTATTGTTTTTAAAATTTGTAATCGGCACATTAGGTAAAATAGGTAATTTTGGATAAAATTGCATGAATTTATGTAGTTCAGGACCCAGTTGCACTGTTTTTTAGTTCGATGGCCTAATTGCATTTTTGTGTGTCGTTCAGTGGCCTATTTGACCCTTATTTCTATTCAATTCAAATTAGTAATGAGTGATCAAGATTAATTGGTCTTTTAAAAAAAAGTTTGTCATCTCCAATTAAAAAGGCTCTGGGAGGTACAACAATGTGCACTGTATGACATAAAATGTGCACTGAAAGAAGGAAAAATGTGCACTGTGGCACACCAATGTGTTCTGGTATAAGGAACAATGTGCACTGAAAGAAAGAACAATGTGCACTGAAAGAAAGAACAATGTGCAATAAAATGTGCACTGGAAGAATGAAAAATGTGTGGGAAGACAAAAAAAATTAACTTACACAGAATTACAATAATGCCACCCTATTCTGAACCCTTGATCTAGACTCCATCTACGAATATAATTTCATCATATTTCTTACCTAAGACAATTGTTTCACATGATCCTTTATATATATATATCGACTCTAACGCATAGGAAAAAACTCTCTTATTGTGCATTACATAGTTTCCTGTGTTTATTATTAGCTTAGGTAAGATGTCTTTTCTTTGTGCATCTCTTTATCCACGTTATCACTGCATATTTGTTGGGTTTCTGAATTGCCATGCATCCCACTCCTACAAATTAGGAAACTTGTCTTTGAAGGAATTGATGATTGCCCCAATAACATCAACCTTTAATAGTTTAATATGTGTGCGGGGAGGGCCGAGGGGGGAGGCGCAAATTTTATTGTCAACCGTGGTCCGCAATAGATTCTGAATCATGCATCAAAACGATGTCGTTTTGATTAATAAAAATAAACGGTTCAAATGGTTCCGTTTCGCGCAACTGCAGTTCTTTTTCAAAGTAACTGTAGCTTCTTTTTAATATAACTGCAGTTTCATTCAATATTATACACTCAAATATGTGAACTTGTTATTCAGTTTTCTTTCAACACAACTACAGTTTCTTTTATAATACATTGCAGTTTTCTTTCAACACAAGTACAATATCATTTCGATATAACTATAGTTTCATTGGACAATATACATCCAAAAATGTGAAGTTGTTATTCAGTATCAATTTATTATATACACTGCAGTTACCTTTCAACACAACTGTAGTTCCTTTTCGATATAACTGCAGTTTATTCGATATTATAAAAATAAATGTGAGGCAGTATCTTTTGAGATGAATTGTAGTATCAATTACGGAACTCCGTTACAACTGACGGTAACCGTTTATCCTACTTACTGAAACGACATCGTTTTGTGACCATGATCCACCGTATAACAACTGGGGGATGGAGGGGGGAGTTAAATAGGTGTGTATTAATGAAAAAAAAGGGGTTGGAATTATTGTTAAAAGTTAGATAATGTAAAATGAATGACATATACTACAATGGTTCAATAAGTGTATATTATAGTAACATATAATGGTGAATTTTACCATTACAAATATAAAAATAAAAAATAAAAAAGTTGCAGGTAAATAATCATAACTTACAATAAAAAAATTCCAAATAACAATTAAGTGAATTAATGATTTCTTGAAAATGTTAGTTACTCCCTCTGTCTCATTTTACCCGTTTTGTTTACTATTCATTGGTCAAATTAATTCTTTCTTCATTGCTTATTTTCTTTAGTACTACGTAATTTTTAAGTATTTTTAAATTTAATTTTTTGTATTTTTTCTTGAAAAGTAATTTTTTGTATTTAATAGTACTTTTAATGTAGTTTCTAAACATATCAATTTTATATACTAATGCTAAGCTTAATATTATGAAAAATTGAATTAAAATAACTTCAGTCAAGTTTCGTTAATCGAACCAAACAAACAAAATGGGAAAGAAGGAGTATAAAACAATGATAAAAGTGAATGATCATCATGTTCTATTTTAGGGGGGTGGGAGTGGTACTGGAGGACATCGAGTTATGCATTGGTGCATTAGGTGTGGTGCAACATAGGGTGTTGAGTTGTGCATTAGCTAGAAGGCGTCGGCTAGTCGTTGCCGGCGTAATGTTATGCGTTTTGTTTTGTTTTATTTATTTATTTTTTTTTGCCGTTGGGGGATATTTTGGGGGGAGGGGGAGGGGTGCATCGTTGAGCCGTGAGAGTGTGCATTTATGCACTTAGTATGGTGCATCGTAGGATGTTGAGATGTGTGTTGGTTCAATGGCCTCCAGACTCAAATGGCTTGATCTTCAAGAGTCTTCACTGAAGGACTAGATAAATGGGCTTGGCCTTCACTGAATGACCTAATATATGGGCTTGGTCATCATGGAAGGGCTGGATATATGGGCTTGGTCTTTACGGAAGGGTCAGATATATGGGTTTGGTCTCCACAGAAAGGTTGAATATAACAACCTGTTCGGTTCGCTGGAAAATATTTGAAGGAAATGGAATTCAAATTCCATGGAAAACAAATTATCAGGAAAATAGATTCCACTGTTTTGTTGGTGGAAAAGAAATTACTTGGAATATGAATTTCATTGTTTGATTGGGTTTGGAATGATAAGGGATTATGAATATAAAGACCAAAACTCTCTTAGTAATTAATGGTTTGGATGTATATACATGTGTAATTAATCAATTTTAATGAGGGTAAAATAGTCAAGGGCTTAATATTTTCTTCCCAAAATAAGGTTAGATTTGTTAGAATTATCTAAATCTTGTGATGATGCCAAATCAAAGAGTGAAGCAGATAGTCGTTTAGTTAGTGCACTTGAATGTTTTGAATTTTTTACTTAAAATTGTTATTTGGTATGAAATTTTATTTGCTATTAATATGGTAAGTAAAATTGTTTGCAATTGAAATCTATGTGCACTGTAACCCATAAATCAAATTAAAGATGTAATAGACTTTTTTTTATATAAATATAAAAATGAAGGATTTGTTTCTAGTATAAATATTGACAAAAATATTGCATGTGAGATGAACATAGATGCTACATTTTCAATTAAACGACATATTATTAAGAAAAAAATAATTTAACGAAAATGATCTTGAAGAGAAAATGCAATCACGTGAGGAAAATGATCATGAAGAGAAAATAATTTGACACATAGGAGTTTTCTTTCCTTTTAGTTTTATACTTGTAAATTGTTGAAAATTTTAAAAATTTATTTTAACTTAGTTGGCATTAGTGTTGTTGTACTCATATATTAAATTTAAAAGAGTTAATACCACAAATGGTCCTCTGACTATTGGGGTAGTACTCCTTTTAGTCCTTGACTTTTAATTCGACCACAAATGGTCCTCTGACTTTCATTTCTAACCACAAATAGTCATCCATTAAAATTTCTGTTAAATAGGTGTTAAATCTAGGGGTATTATTGTCAAATTGATATATAATGGTCATAAAATAAAAATGTTTAGAATTTTTCACCAACAAGCATAATTGAAACAATTAACAAATATAAATACTCCTAAATAAAAAGATAATACACCTTATATCTCGTAATTATGAGTACAAAATGAAGATTTAATATTAGAGCTATCTGTTTTAATTTAACCAACAGATTAAAATGGAAGAATTTTTTTTTCAAAAACCTTGCTTCCATCATTTTCATGGTTGTTCATACATGGCCGATTAATAGTTTTCACTCTTCATTAATCGATCAAACATTTTGTTTGGGACATAACTGAAGGCCGCCACCGTTGAATTAATATAATTAATCAATTACAAATTGCGAACATTAATCATGAATTTTTATTTAATTTGTTCATTTATGTAATTTGTCATGTCCATTTTGTTTTTATATTTATTAACTTAATGTTTAAAATTAATTATGTTGTCATATAATTATCAAAAAGAAGTAATCATAATAATATTAATCAATTTGACGATATTACCCCTAGATTTAACACCTATTTAATAGAAATTTTCACAGAGGACTATTTGTGGTCAAAAATGAAAGTCAGAGGACCATTTGTGGTCGAATTGAAAGTCGAGGACTAAAAGGAGTACTAGCCCAATAGTCAGAGGACCATTTGTGGTATTAACTAGTTATAAAAATTTATATTAACTATTTTACATAGTATAGGACATTTTATATTCACTTGCCCTGAACCTATAAAACGATAGTTCATATATATATATAGAGAGAGAGAGAGTGAGTGTGTGTCTGTGTTTTAATCATTAGTGATGATATGTGGAAATAATAAGGCAAAATTAGGTACCAACTTAGCTCACTGCACATGGGTTGGCTGCTGAGTGCTGATTTGCTTCCAAATCGAGCAATCTTTACATGAGAGGTTGTCAAACTCTGTGAGCTAAGCATCGAACAAATATTGATGCCTTTCGTACGCGTTTAATGGAGAATGGAGATGATAACCTTATCCTCACACCATGCATGTCTACATATTTATTTCATTTAATAAATCTAAACCAAACCCATTTTTTCCCCCAAAATTAAAAGACATGTAATTACTAAATTTATATATATTCCGTACCTTCCTTCTAAATTTACTTCTTACTCCATAATATTTAATAGAGTTAATTTATTTTTTGTCATATATTTATAGGTGACAGTCCAGTTTTAGTCATTTTCTTTTAAAATATCTCCATTTAGTCCTAACATTATTGTGGCATGACTATTTTTAATCCTTCGTCAACTAAACTGTTTAAATGACATTAAATACAAGGATATTCCGGTCTATTCAGTTCTAAGTTTTAATTCCTTTTCCCTTTTTGATCCTAATTTTATATGTTCTGAAAAAAAAAAAAGAAAAAAAAAGACTAGAAGTGAAATGACACATTTAATCTTAGGGCCAAATAAAAAAAGAATTAACACTTGAAACTTAATAAACCGAAATGACTTTGTATCTAACGCCATTTAAACCATTTTGTTAATGGATAACCAAAAATGGTCATGCCATAATAATACTAAGATCAAAGGGAGATGTTTTAAAAATAAAGACTGAAAGTGGACTGTCACATATAAACCTAAAACCAAAAATAAAATTAACTCTATTTAATATGCATTACTTGATCATATCTTTTTATATTTAATTACTAAGTAAGTTTTTTTAACTCATAATAAAATTGATTAATCACTACAAGAAAAAATAGATTTAACAATAAAAAAATTTATTGATAAATTAATGAAATTCATATGTATCTAATTTACCAACAGATTTTTGTTGATAAGATACTAAAGAATGTAGGTATTTAAGATGCAATTAGTTTTTTTTTTTTTTTTGAGTTCGACTAACCCTGTTACAATGTAGTATATGTTCATAGCTACTTTCTCAACCTACTGAAGCACAAAGAATCAACAAATGCCTCCACTGAGGCTCGAACCCCCTCCTATATGTACACCGAGTGCCGCTTGACCATAAAGTCTTTGGCTGCAATTAGTTATTTAATTCGTTACTAAATTGGTTGATATTTTGATTTTTTTTGTAAATTATATAGGTGACAAGCATGCCCTTTATTTTATAGTCTTTTACAATCCAATACAAGGGGAGGTTTTCCTCTCCTTCCTATCACTCTGTCCTGAATGGTTTTAACTTTTAACCACTAATTTCATTATCTATATTAGGACTCTATATTTGTTCTTTGTTGTACTTAGACTAGGATTCTATTCTTATACATGTTATATTAGGATTCTAGTCCTGTACTTGTGTATATACTATGTACTATTCTCTATCATTAATTAATCCTAGACTTTCAGTTCTCATCTGGTACCAGTAATCTCATATTCATTCTTATTTTTTTCTCAAAGACAAACCTAGATCCCCAATACAGCATTGTTGGAGCCTACTCCGAATGAACTATTTTCAAAATCGTTGCCCATGTTCCAGTGGTGGCTAACAATTCGTTATCCACCGCTCATCACTTTGTCTCAATCAAACTTACTTCCTAAAATTACCTTTTTGTTGGAAAAATCGGTTAATTCCTTTTATGCATGAGCAAAATCTATTAGGTTTTATGGATGGTTCCATACCTTGTATGTCCACCGGTGTACCGCCTAGAGTCGATGTAGACAATTGCTTCCCATGATCCATGGATTTAACAAGATCAAGCGACCCTCTCCATGTTGATTTCCCCTTTGTCCGAAGAGGTTATGCATCTTGCCATTGGGAAATCTACATCTAGATAGGTTTGATTGTCTATTGAGAGCAGTCTTGGGTCTTCCACACGTGCACGGGCTCTCTGTCTATTTGGTTAGCTTCAAGCTTTGCGGCAAGGAGAGGATTATATTGCTGATTATCCAGGACGTACACAAGTTCTTGTTGAAGATCTTGGTTTAGTTGGACGTACTATCTCTCTGGATGATCAGAATTTGTACGTGTTTTAGGGTTTGCAACGGGAGTTTTGGCCCTTGGTGGCAATGTTGATGAAAGGATAACCGGTTAGAATTCATCTGCGCCGAAGATGTTGTTGGCAGTAGCTCGGTGCCTGATGTGTTGGGTGTGGTTCTTCTTCTACGACGCAACGTGGTGGTAATTCACGTGGAGGCCGAGGGCAATATGGCGGACGGGGACGTGGTCAATGGAATCGTCTGTACGTTTCTAGATGTCAGATTTGTAATATACAAGGTCACACTGTTGCAACATATTACCAACGTTATAATTGAGTTCCCGGACTTTAGGCTCATATGGTGTATCCAGCGAATGATATTGGTTCTGCGGGTCCTCATGATTGGCTTCCTGACACTGGTGCAATAAATTATGCCACACTTTATGCTCTTATGATGTCCTCCACAACTAGCTATAATGGTTCAGACACTCTTCGGGTTGGAAATGGTTCAAATTTACCTATTGTTGGTGTTGGTCATGTTAAGTTTACCACTGCGTCTCATTCTTTTCAATTGCTTAATGTCTTACATGTTCCTGCTCTTTCTACATCTTTATTGTCTATTCAACGTTTTACCAGTGATAATAATGTCTTTTTTGAGTTTCAACTTCAGTTTTTTCTTGTGAAGGATCCTATAACCAAAGCAGTGATGTATAAAGGTGGTACCTCTAGTGGTCTTTATACCTGGCCTCAATCAAATTCAAATTCTATTGCTTATGTTGTTGCTCATGCTTCCCCACTGGTTTGGCACAAATGATTAGGGCTTTCTCATTATTGTGTGTTGAGTCATATTTTAAAGTCTTGTGTTGTTAGTTCTTCTAGTATTACTATTAGCTCGTCTCTTTGTTCTTCTTGACAACTTGAAAAATCCTCGCGATTTTCACTACATTGTGTTTTATCATCCAGTCCTCATGTGTTATATTTGATATATACTGATATCTGGGGCTCTACGCTTGTTACTTCATCTAATGGATATCGTTACTTCGTTTTATTCGTAGATGACTACACTCATTTTACTTGATTTTTCCCTACGCATGTCAAAACTGATTTAGGGGGAGCGATCTTTTTCATGTAAAATTAAGTCTATAAAATCTAATTCAGAGGGAGAAAATAAAAAAGTTACACTCCACTCTGTCTAAACTTGGTATTGTTCATCGTCAATCTTGTGCCTACACTGACGAACAAAATGGTCGGGTAGAACGAAAGCACAGGCATGTTGTTGAGACTGGATTGGCTTTAATAGCTTAAACATCAATTCATAATATTTTTTGGGACTATGCTTTTGAGACAACAGTTTATCTTATCAACAAGATGCCAACTCCAGTTCTAAATAATTCTAGTCCTCATTATATGTTTCATCGTTCTAATCCTTCTTATTCATTTCTACGAGTTTTTGGTTGCTTGTGTTTTCCTTTACTGCGTCCTTATAATCGCGACAAGTTAGAGTTTCGGTCTACACTTTGTGTGTTCTTAGGATATCCTGACTTATTTCGTAGTTATCGTTGCATGAACCTGAACACTAACAAAATTTTTGTTTGTAGACATGTGAGAATTGATGAGTCTACTTTTCCATTCGCATCTTCTAAATCAGGACAGATAGTTGCACCTACTGATTCCTTTGCTGAACCGTGGAATATTGTGCAATTACCTACTGCTACGTCGTTTTTGTCACAGTTGGGTGAAGTTGCCAAAATGCCCATCCATCTACTGCCCAGGACGTCCAAAATATTCCTACTGCCCGAGATGTCCAAACAGCAGCTGCTAGTGCATCCGCATCACCTATTGTTGCTGACTCGCCAATTGATGTTATGACTTCGTCCAGTTCGCAACAACATAGTGGTGTAATTTCTGGGCCGAGTCGTACTCACCGCATGACCACTCACAGTATGACTTAGTCATAATCTAACCCTGTTGCTCTTGTCTCTCAGGTTTATCCTTTGGAACCTACATGTTATTCTCAGGCTATTTTATATCCGTCGTGGCGTGAGGCGATGTATCTTGAATTTAATATCCTTCTTCATATTAAACGTGGCGACTAGTTCCGACTTAGACAGGTATGAATATTGTTGGTTGCAAGTGGATTTTTTGTACCAAGTGTAATGCAGATGGTACAGTTGAGCGTTACAAGGCCAAGCTTGTGGCAAAGGGCTTTAATCAAGTTGCTAGACAAGATTTCTTTGAGACCTCTAATCTTGTTGTGAAACCGATTACATTCAGATTACTTCTTTCTCTTGCTATTTCTCGTGATTGGGCTATTAGGCAACTTGATATTCATATTGCCTTTTTGAATGGTAATCTACCTGAAACTGTTTATATGCATCAGCCTCCGGGCTATGAAGACAAGAAATTACCCAATCATGTATGTTTGTTGTAGCATTATTTGTATGGGCTTAAGCAGGCACCTTGATCATGGTTTAATCGACTGCAAGATTTTCTAGTCTCGATTGGGTTTAATCCATCTAAGACAGATGTTTCCTTGTTTATATATTCTGACAATGGAGTGCAACTTTATGTTTTGGTGTTTTAGTAATGGGTATAGATCAGACTCATGTGACAAGGCTAATCTCAAAAATGGCAACTGTATTTACAGTGCATGACATAGGCTCTCCATCCTTCTTTTCTTGGTATTGAGACGGTTCCACATAGAGCTGTCAAAGCGGGATGGCGGGGCGGGGCCCGCCAAAGCCCACCAAAACCCGCCCTTTTGGCTGGATGGGCTAAAAATCCCACCAAAATGCGGGTCTAAGATGGGCAACCTGCCTCGCCCTGCCTTAGGCTCGCGGGGTTAGGTGGGGCCCGCTAAAATTAACTTGTTCTTTAAAAAAAAATTTATGCAACTTCCCTTTCCTATAACATATGTTATCCACTAAATATAAACTAACACTAAAATACTAGCAAATATACGCAGTAAATATATGCTTCAGCTTTCATGCCTTCATACACTGAAAATTTTACATTGTAAAATTCATACACTGGACTAATTAAATCAAATTAATTAAATTAAACTACTCTGTATTAAAGATTTAAAGGAATAAAGGTAAGGAAAGTGGGAAGCTGCGATTTTGCGAATTTGGGAAGGAAATTATCTAAATACTCTGTACGTAATTATGTTAGGTAATGTCTTGTGGCCCTTAGAGTTTTAGGCCTTATGGTAATTATATGGACTTAATGGGCAGGAAATGAGGAAATGCGATTTTTTTGTTTTAATAGGCGAGTTGGCGGGGGCCTGTCAGCCCGCCCCGCCAAGCCCGCGGGTTAGGCGAGGGCGGGCTAAAAAGCCTGCCAAAATACGGGCCTTGAAAACTAAAGAGTGGGGCGGGACGGGCTAAGCCCATTTTGGCGGCTCTAGTTCCACATCAGAATGGTTTACTTCTTTCTCATAAAGGATACTTGGGGTGATATTCTAAAGCGTGCTGGCATGGTAGACTGTAAGGCCCTTTCCACGCCATCATCATTAGACAAGTCCACTAAGGAGTCTGAGACTCCTTATGCAAATCCAACTCAATATCTTAGTCTAGTTGGTGCATTACAATATCTTACTATTACTTGTCGTGATCTTTCTTTTGCAGTAACTAAGATCTGTCAACATATGCAGTATACCACTACAGCGCACTGGACCATGCTCAAACGTGTTCTTAGATACGTGAAAGGTACAATGCACTATGGTTTATATCTTTGAAAATCCATGTCAATTGCTATACATGCATATTCTGATTCGGACTAGGTTGGAAATCCAATTGATCAAAAGTCCACAAGTGAATTTGCTATATTTTTAGAAACAACTTAGTATCTTGGGCTTGGAGAAAACAACAAACTGTGGCTAGTTCCTCAACAGAAGCTGAGTACAAAGCCATAGCTGATGTGTCTACAGAAGTCACTTGGCTCATATCTCTATTAACGGAATTGCGTGTGTCGTTTGAGGCACCACCAAAGCTTTGGTATGACAATTTGGAGGCTACTTTTCTATGTGCAAACCTGTGTTTCATGCTCGTACGAAGCATGTGGAGATTGATTATCATTTTGTTCGTGATAAGGTTACAAAAGACGAAATGCAAGTCTATTTTATCTCCACCAAAGATCAACTAGCATATTTGTTCACCAAACCACTACCAAGCAAGAGGTTTACTTTCTTAAGGACAAACTCAATGTTGTAGGCTATCAACCTTGTGCTTGAGGGGGAGTATTGGGACTCTATATTTGTTCTTTGTTGTACTAGATTACGATTCTATTCTTATACATGTTATACAGTTATACTAGGATTCTAGTCCTGTACTTGTATATATACTCTGTACTATTCCTTATCATTAATTAATCCCAGACTTCCAGTTCTCATCATCTAATCTAGGGGTGGGCGTTTCGGACTTCGGTTCAATTTCGGTTCAGATTTCATTCGGTTCGGTTTAAGTCCCCAAATTTCAGCGTTTCCTAATTTTTCGAACATACTATCACATTATCCATATTCAAAATCTAAACATTATATAACAAAATAGCAATTCAACGTCCAAACATACTACTACGTACTAATTGAGAGGTAAAGAACAATTGCAGCAAACAACAAAAGCGCAAAGTAGAGAACAAGCTAGGGCTGTCAAAGCGGGCCGGCCCGCCCCACCGCGGGCCTAAATTTTGGCGGGCTTTTGCGGGCCGGCCCGCCAGGCCCGCGGGCTAGGATTACTATAACCCTAACCCGCCCCATGCGGGATGGCGGGCCCCACGGGCCGGCCCGCGGGCTTTTAAAAAATAAAAATTAAAATTAAAAATTAAATATATATTATAATATTTTATATATATATATATATATATATATATATATATATATATATATTATATTTTTTATATATTATATTATATATTATACATATTATATATATATATTATATTTTTTTTAAAATAAGGGCTAGGCCTGCGGGCCGACCCGCGGCCCGCGCGGGTTAACCCGCCCGGGTTGCGGGTCAATTCTAGCCCGCCCCGTTAGGCTCGCATTTTTTGCGGACCTATTTTTTCATGACCCTAACCCGCCTCACAGTGGGGCGGGTGCGGGTCGGCCCGCGGGATTTGGCCCATTTTGACAGTACTAGAACAAGCTATAAAAAAATCTAATAAAAAATTTAAGAGAGATAGCAGTGAGAATATGAATTAAACGACGGAGCATGCATCAAAGGACTTAGATTTACTTCTTTATTATTACTGTATTATTTTTATTGTTGTTGTTGTTGTTGTTGTTGTTGTTGTTGTTATTATTATTATTATTATTATTATTATTATTATTAAAGCCTAACAAAGTTCTGTTCGGTTCAACTTTTACTAAACCGTTCGGTTCGGTTCGGTTTACAAGAATCCCGAACCATTTGATTTTGTATCACTAGTTTGGTTTGGATAAACCGAACTAAATTGCCCACCCCTAATCTAATCCCTTTTCTTTTACCAATTCGAAACATATATGTTGTTTATTAGGTTAAACAATTACAATAGTACTAAAAAGAATTACAATTAACTTAACCAAAAAATTTTGTAACCGAGTCAATAGTACTCCAAAAAAAATTACAATTAAGTTAAAAAATTTGTAGTCGTTAAATGATAAACGAATCACATAAAATATTAAAATTGAATGATTCAAATTTTTATTAGGCAACTATAAGCCTATTTTGACCAAAATATTTGAATATTTGATTCACAATTGACTTCACGCGGTCAACTATAGTATTAATTAAATGAATTGAATTCGTTTTTAATTGTCTCATTCGTCACACGCATTGTTGATCCGATCCAACCCTTACTGGGAGTCATGTGTAGTGAAAGTCAAGCATTTAATGGTGGTAGCTTAAGAGTAGACTACAATAGCATTTTTATTTTTTATTTTATTTTTTGTGAGTTAATTTATTTTTGTCCTAGATTTATAAATGGCAGTCCGCTTTTAGTCATTTTTATCAAAACATTCTCATTTAGTCTTAGTATTATTGTGGCAATGACAATTTTTTGTACTCCGTCAACAAAATCATTGTAAATAAAATGACATTTAGATCTTTTTTTATAGAAAGTAAGTTGACCCGTTATATTTTTTATGTTTATTTTTTGAAAAATTCATAATTGAAGACCAAAATGGTCTTGTATTTAACACATTTAACCTGTTTTGTTGATATAGGACAAAAATGATTATATTACAATAATAGTAGGACCAAAAGTGAATGTTCTGGAAAAAAAAAAGAGACTAAAAAGTGGACTGACAACTACAAATTTAGAAACAAAAATAGAATTAACTCCTTTTTTAAAAACACATAATTCTTTACAATATAATATATGTTCTACCCTTTTTCAATTTTTTTTTCAACTCAAAGCATCAATGTTCCCACTACCACGATTTAATTCTACGACCATCAATTTAAAATAATTATAGAAGTGTGATCACACTACAAAGTAATTTTTTGAGTTTTGATATACTTTGGTAATGCCAAAAAGCAGTAATATAAGGAGTCTGTTTGGCAGAGCTTATTTAGGAGCTTATAGTTTATTTTAAGCTACTAATAAGCTATAAGCTCTGTTTGGTAATGTTCTCAAAATAAGCTAGTAGCTTAAAATAAGAGCTTATTTTGAAACGCTACTTGGGGTAGCTTTTCAAAAATAAGCTAGTAGCTTTTTAACGTTTTTCCATCTTTATCCTTATTATTTTAAATAAATGACACCCTTTATCCCTCTCAATTAAAATCCTTTTGACATTTTCTTTTCATTACGTTTGGTTGTAATTTCAGTTTGACATTTGTGTTTGAACATTAATTTTTATATGAACTAATCTTATGAATTATAAACATTTTTTTTTACTTTATATATTTTCAAATATATGTTCTTACTTTATATTTTATTTAAATATATTAATTTCATTANCTAATCTAATCCCTTTTCTTTTACCAATTCGAAACATATATGTTGTTTATTAGGTTAAACAATTACAATAGTACTAAAAAGAATTACAATTAACTTAACCAAAAAATTTTGTAACCGAGTCAATAGTACTCCAAAAAAAATTACAATTAAGTTAAAAAATTTGTAGTCGTTAAATGATAAACGAATCACATAAAATATTAAAATTGAATGATTCAAATTTTTATTAGGCAACTATAAGCCTATTTTGACCAAAATATTTGAATATTTGATTCACAATTGACTTCACGCGGTCAACTATAGTATTAATTAAATGAATTGAATTCGTTTTTAATTGTCTCATTCGTCACACGCATTGTTGATCCGATCCAACCCTTACTGGGAGTCATGTGTAGTGAAAGTCAAGCATTTAATGGTGGTAGCTTAAGAGTAGACTACAATAGCATTTTTATTTTTTATTTTATTTTTTGTGAGTTAATTTATTTTTGTCCTAGATTTATAAATGGCAGTCCGCTTTTAGTCATTTTTATCAAAACATTCTCATTTAGTCTTAGTATTATTGTGGCAATGACAATTTTTTGTACTCCGTCAACAAAATCATTGTAAATAAAATGACATTTAGATCTTTTTTTATAGAAAGTAAGTTGACCCGTTATATTTTTTATGTTTATTTTTTGAAAAATTCATAATTGAAGACCAAAATGGTCTTGTATTTAACACATTTAACCTGTTTTGTTGATATAGGACAAAAATGATTATATTACAATAATAGTAGGACCAAAAGTGAATGTTCTGGAAAAAAAAAAGAGACTAAAAAGTGGACTGACAACTACAAATTTAGAAACAAAAATAGAATTAACTCCTTTTTTAAAAACACATAATTCTTTACAATATAATATATGTTCTACCCTTTTTCAATTTTTTTTTCAACTCAAAGCATCAATGTTCCCACTACCACGATTTAATTCTACGACCATCAATTTAAAATAATTATAGAAGTGTGATCACACTACAAAGTAATTTTTTGAGTTTTGATATACTTTGGTAATGCCAAAAAGCAGTAATATAAGGAGTCTGTTTGGCAGAGCTTATTTAGGAGCTTATAGTTTATTTTAAGCTACTAATAAGCTATAAGCTCTGTTTGGTAATGTTCTCAAAATAAGCTAGTAGCTTAAAATAAGAGCTTATTTTGAAACGCTACTTGGGGTAGCTTTTCAAAAATAAGCTAGTAGCTTTTTAACGTTTTTCCATCTTTATCCTTATTATTTTAAATAAATGACACCCTTTATCCCTCTCAATTAAAATCCTTTTGACATTTTCTTTTCATTACGTTTGGTTGTAATTTCAGTTTGACATTTGTGTTTGAACATTAATTTTTATATGAACTAATCTTATGAATTATAAACATTTTTTTTTACTTTATATATTTTCAAATATATGTTCTTACTTTATATTTTATTTAAATATATTAATTTCTATATGTTCTTACTTTATATTTTATTTAAATATATTAATTTCATTATTTTATATTTTAATATTTTATTTAAATATATTAATTTCATTATTTTATATTTTAATATATAAAAAAACCTATTTAAATTTAAAATTATTTAAATTGTATGAAGATGTCCTTTTTAGTCTATTTACATTTATCAACTTATCAAAAAGCTAATTTTACCAAACACTTTTAAGCATAACAGCTAGCTTAACAACTCTTCAGATTTCAGCTTCGAGCTTATAGCTTTTCAATTTTCAGCTACTTTTCAGGCTACCTTTTCAGCTAGGTTTGCCAAACATAGCCAAGGTAGTATTAGACTGGTAAATTATTGTGTGGACCATGGTCCACATAGTTGTGTGGACCATGAATATAAGGTACATTATTTTTATACTGAAGGTATATTATTTTTGTACTGAAGATACATTTTTTTATAGTGCTATAAAATAATGTACTTTCAGTACAAAAATAATGTACCCTAAAATAATGTACCTTCGGTACAAAAATAATGTACCTTCAGTATAAAAATAATGTACCTTATATTCATGGTCCACACAGGTGTGTGGACCATAGTCTATGCAATAATGATTGGTATTTGAGTATTTGACTATTCGGGTTGAATATGTCTTCCAACCTTGTATTACCGCGTATTTCTCCTCCGGGTAGGTAAAAATCCATTACACAATTAAAGTTGTTCACGTGCTATTGTTTACGCCCCAAATAAATAACTACTCCGTACTCTTTTTTTTTTTTTTCTGTTTAATTTCTGATCTTTAAAAAAGAACTTCCGTAAAAAAAATTAAAATTGTAAAGAATTTGTAATACTAAAAAAGTAAGCACAATACCAAAAAAAAATATTATTGCAATTGATTACATGCATATATTTTCTATTGCTGTTATAACCTTAATTTGAAATTTATGTACAATTTTATTCAATTTTACTAAGTGACTCAAAAAAAAAAAAAAAAACATTCATCCTGACTCAACACTTCATGAAGTTTGGAAACAATGATCATGGATCGACTCTCACCAGCGGCAGCGTGAGAGCAACCTCTAAAAGTGAGGGGGATCCTTATGCGCAATAAGCAAAGGTCTAGCATCTGTGTTCAGCTAAATTATCATGATTTACATCTGACAGGATAATTGGGCACGCAGCACCCCAACCCGAATCGCAAGAAGACAAGCATTGACTCGAAGGAAGATAAACGGCCACCAGTTACGTAAGGACTGCACATTGAAGGGAAGAGTTATTATCAACGGCTCCATCACCATACGTTGAAAGCTCACCATCATACTGTCTGTTACAACTCATAGAAGAGGAGTCGTTGCACCTAGAGTATAAGTAGAAGTCTGTTGTAGGAGGAAGGGGAGTCGATTTTCTTACACACCAACACTACTGTATTAACACTGAGGGAGTCAATTTTCTTACACACCAGTATTAACACGGAGGGAGTCGATTTTCTTACACACCAACACTACTGTATTAACACTGAAATCACTTATTGTATTGAACTAATAATACAAACGATATTCCGGTAACATATTTACCGTCATTGGTGCTCTTGTTGAGAGCTAAGATCAAATCTCAGGCAAGCTCTACATATTACAAAAATATTAGCTTATCATTGGTCATTGGAGATCGTAGTAGCCCAAGCTGATCGCGATGAACTCGAACTGGGTGTGATTTTGCAACAAGTTCATGAGTGGTGTCGCCTCCTCAAGTGGCGTCGACCTCATCTAGTGCGTTGCTTCCTCAAGTGGCGTCTGCCTCGTCAAGTGCATCCGCCTCCAGTGGCTTCGCCTCCTCAAGTGGCGTCCTCCTCGTTAACTGCGTCCGCCTCCAGTGGCATCGCCTCCTCAAGTGGCGTCCGCCTCACCCGGTGTGTCGCCTCCTCAAGTGCCGTCCGCCTCATCCAGTGGGTCGCTTCCTCAAGTGGCATCCGCCTCATCTAGTGCGTCGCCTCCTCAAGTGGCGTCCGCCTCATCAAGTACATCCGCCTCCAGTGGTGTCGCTTCCTCAAGTGGCGTCGCTTCCTCAAGTGGCGTCCGCCTCATCCAATGCACCGCTTCATCCACTTGTGCATCTACCTCCTCAAGTGCGTCCGCCTCCTCAAGTGCGTCCGCCTCCTCCACTTGTGCATTCGCCTCCTCCACTTGTGCGTTCACTTCCTCCACTTTTGCATCAACCTCATCAAGTGCGTCTGCCTCTTCCACTTGTGCATCCGCCTCCTCAGGTGCGTCCGCTTCCATTCGTCTGCGCCTCCGCCTCCATGCGTCCCCCTCCAAAAGCAAGAGAATCTAGCAGTTATTGATGTAACTATTGGTCATAGTCCGCCTTGATCAATTTTGTTAAAAAAAATCTACACTCTTCCCTTAGGGCTGGCACATGATCTGATCTCGTTAGCTACACAACGGATGGGTATTTTCTTGGTGAAGCTTAAGGCTTGGTTACGAAAACACTACACTCTATTCTCTTATGGCCGGCAAGAGATCCGATCTCACTAGCTACCCGACGGATGGGTGTTTTCTTGGTCAAGCTTAAGGCTTGGTTACAAAAACACTACACTTTATTCCCTTAGGGCCGGCACGGGACCCGATCTCGCTAGCTACCTGACAGAAGGGTGTTCTTCTTGATCAAGCTTAAAGCTTGATTACGAAAACGCTATCCCCTAAGGAGTAGTACGGGGCCTAACCTCGCTCACAACCCTACGGAAGAACTAACCTTTGGACGAGCCTACGGCCGGTCGAAGTGAGCTCGCACACAAAGCGTCCAAAAAAAAAAAAATTGAACCAGGGCCTACAATCGGCCAAGGCCTGGCCTCGGGCACAATCGGCCAAGGCGTGGCCTTAGCCACAATCGGCCGAGGCCACAGTTGGTAGAGGCTAGGGCTTCGGCAGCCTCGTCCGCCGCGTTTTGCCTTTCAAAAAAAATTCAACTGTCTTCTGCACTATTATTACTCCCTAGTTGACTCAGCTACTCTCGCAAACCAGGGAGTAGGGGGGCTGGTGACAGAATAATTAAGCACGCAGCACCCCGACCCGAACCGCAAGAAGACACGCATTGACTCGAAGGAAGATAAACGGCCATCAGTTACGTAAGGACTGCACATTGAAGAGAAGAGTTATTATCAACGGTTCCATCACCATACATTGAAAACTCACTATCATACTGTCTGTTACAACTCATAGAAGAGGAGTCGTTGCACCTGGAGTATAAGGAGAAGCCTGTTGTAGGAGGAAGGGGAGTCAATTTTCTTACACACCAACACTTGTACACATACAACATATTGATGACACGTAGGTAAACATCATGCAGTACGTTGTAGTCAATCATTGTTAAATGACTTGTTCTCTAACAATCATCCACATTTCCACTCTCCGTATCTCATACGAAATGCCATGAGACTCACCATAAAAAGGATAATGTGCTAGTCTTATTAGAAGTCTAATGCTGAATTAGAATTCCAATGACTATGAACATTTTTACAATACTTCATTAATAAATTCTTCGTCACTTATATTCTTAACTCTTATGGATGAAGAATTAAGAAAATTGTATGAAATAGTATCAACTGTTAATTAAGCCAAAATAAAATAAATAAAAACATTTATTTATTATATTTATTTAATTAGAATACAATGCCCAAAACAATAAATGTTGGCTCCTAACTCATAAGGCATACATGTCTAACAGTTTCCCACTTGCACTAGAGCCAATCGGTAATTCTCATATTCTCAAGATGCCAATCTAATTGCTCGATCTTGATTAAGTGGTATAGAAACGGATATGCTCTGTTGATGCTGTTATTTGTATCACTATATCTCCCTTTCCAACAAACTCTCTTAGGAGATGATAGCAAAAATGTAATACACTCAGCTCCAATGGTTGAATCTGCGATCATTTCCTGTTTGGAACTCTTCCAACTGATTTCACCACTCTTACAAGATGTAGAATTTATATCATCTGGGTCTGATAGAAAATCGAAATCTGTGTATCCTTCAATCTTTAATACTCATTTTCATCAGTTAAGACTAAATTCCTAGTTGCTTAACTGATGTCTAGTGTTCTTCACTTGGATTTGATTGATATCTGCAAGTGACACTCACTGCATGAGCAACATCAATTCTTGTACATAACATTACATGTATAAGACTTCCAACTGCCGAATCCTATGGTATCTTACTCATGCGATCCCTCTCTTTAGTCGTGTAAAGACACAAACTCTTAGATGGATTTCGTGCCTGAAAAGTAATAAATCTTTCTTGGAATCTAACATATTGAACCCCTTCAGTGTTTTATGTACATACTCTGAGATAAACCTATTAATCTTTTTAATTTATTTCTATAAACTCGAATTCCAAGAATATAGGTTGTCTTTCCTAGATCTTTCATACAGAAAGTTTTAAATAACTAAACTTTTTGCTGGAGTCATCATGCTTACATCATTTCTAATTACTAGTATGTCATCTATATACAATACAAGATATGTGATAGCACTCCCATGACCATTTTATACACATGGATCATCAATTTTTACAATATGGTCAAAAATTTGACTACTTCGTCAAACCAGATATTCCATATTCTAGAATTGAAATTTGATATCACCTCTTTGTAAATGATAGGATTGTCCCTAGAACCATTATCTGCAACTACAAAGAGTGTCTCTACATCATGAAGACAACTATTATATGTTTAATGCACAAATATGTCTAACACTTTTCCAAAGAGGAGGCATAACTTTTGGTTCATATTGCACAGATTTCTAATCTGATTAGGCTAGGAAGGTTTCTCAACAAACTCTTTAGCAAGCTATATCTTCATAACTTTTTCAGATCTGGTTTCCAATTTGTCCGTTTTAGACTTTTGATATAAGCCATGTAACCTCAATTCTTAACATCCTTAAGATCGACTGGCTTTTCCATATCTCTAGAGTCTTTTGAACATATTTGAATGGAACTTAATTTAGGATCTACGATCTATTTTATTAAATGGACCACATACATCAACATGTATTAAATGCGCATTTATACTATCATCAATCACATTTAAATAATAAATACTATTTAATGGTGTTCTAGTGCCATCTCATTTATTATTTAAACAAATCTAATAAACATTATTCATAAAAGAAAATTTATAATTATTCTCAACTGGAATGAAGATAATGTCTCTAAATACTAGAAACAAATAAATAGCCTTTTTAAAAATATGATTAAATGAAAAATGAATAGGTAAAGCTCCAACAACAAATGCAGCAACACTTGCTCCATTTCTCTCATACTTAGAGCAATCTCATCTTTAATCAACTCCCTACTTCTTCTTAGATCCTGCAACAATACACAAACATGTGAAGTTGCTCCTGGATCATTTGAAAAACTAGTATCATTAATGAGCATAATAGACATACCTTCTGAAGATTTGTTATCGCCTTTGACCTTCAAAGACTTCAAGTACTATGTACGATTCATTTACCAATGCCTTTCTTTGTTGCAATGGAAACATTTCTTTACTTGCAACTTTCCCTTTTGTTTTGGTCACTCCCCTAATTGGTTTCACTTTAGAAACTTTCATGTTCTTTCTCTTCATCTTTGGTTTCGAAGAAGCCAAAAGAATTATATCAGTGTGCATACCCTTCATTGTGACATGAGCAATGTACAACATATTGTGCATATCAAATTTGGAACAATGAAGTTTGTTCACATGAAAAATCATTATGAAAGGCCGAAAAGGATTAGGAAGAGATTGCAAAATTAAGTCTACTTCAAGCTTAGTGTCAAAGGAAGATATTTAATTCTTCTAGCCTCTCTAATAAGCCATTTATATTTAAGACATGATCTTCTATATTTCTCTTTCTTGTAGTTTTGCCCGAAATAAGGCTTTAGTAACCTCATAACATTTCTATCTATCTTCCGTCTATTTTTTTAAAGTTAGTTTCTAGATTATTATTATTACCACCAAACCACCATCACCGACACCCCTACACCACAACACGACACCATCACCACTATCATGACATCACCATCACCACCACCATCACCAACACCACTACCACACCACACCAACACCGACACCACTACCACACTACCATCACTACTACCATACCACCACTGCTACTGCAACCAATACGACCAACACTAGCACCACCACCACCACAAAAACTAACACCACCACCTCACCATCGCCACTACCACCACCACACCCCACCACCCCACCACCACCACCACCACATATTATTATTATTATTATTATTTCAAATAATATGTTAATTTTTAGATAAATGAACTAAACAGAAAAAATGCAATTTCTTATCTTTCTGCCAAACAGAAAAATATAGTTTTATGATATTCAAGCAAACACTAGAAAATTAAAATATTTCTAGAAAATGAGTTATTTTTTGGAAATCATTTTCCGAAAAACATTTTACAAGTTTCCAAACAGACCGAAGTTCTACCAAACATGCCATTAAGAGAATCCAGCATCACCGAGTCCTTGTCAATCTGGCATAACCCAATGAAAGCTTTGCCAACTTATTCACAATCTAGCTTTGCTTTCTATAAACATGGGTCACTTTAACAATCCATTGTCTACAGATCATTGGCTAACACTTCTTTATTAATGTGATGTTTGATTTACATTATATCACATAACTTCGTGAACATTAAAATGCTATATGTCCTTGTTTCGTTCAAAGAAATATAGAACATCTCTAAAAAATATGAGACTTTCAAATTTATTTTTTAGTTCTCTTTTGTTACATTATTTATAAGATTTTTTAATAAAATATTAAATCACTTAAAAATGTTTTTTGAGCCAAATATTCTGAGGGCTCTTATTATGTATTTGGGAAATAAAGTTTAAGAAAATCATTTTTAAAAACCTAATCGGGTATGAAGCAAACACTTTATGTAGACAAATATTGGCCCGTTTACTAACAGAAAAATTTCTTCAGTTTTCTGGAAAATTGGAGAATAGAAAACAGATAACATGTTTATTAGCACATCCATTTTGAAGAAAGGAAACAATTTTCCAGTTTTTTAGAAAATTGGAAAATTATTAAAACTGTTTTCTAAATGAAAAATATAATCATCTATCATCAATTTGGCTATATGTCACTATAACCACATTCTCATCACCATTATCTACTTACAAATTTATTCATTATTATGATACAATTACATTCATTTTCATATGCTTTTACATACTTATCATTATCTCTATCCTTTCTACTTGCATTACTTATTTAAACATAACTTATTTGGTTTATACTTAAAGTTAGGCATTATTTATTTACACTATCAAAATTAAAAAAAGAACTCTATACCAAGTTTTATATTTTGATTGAACTCAATTGATTATTGGTTCGAATATTATTTATGTTATATCGTAATACAAGTTTGGCCAGGATATCGGATATTAAAATTTTACATATATAAAAATATTACTATATTAGGATTCAAAGTAAAAATTATATATTTCTATACATGTCATTCAAATGAATATATCCAAAAATATTTTAAATATTAGCTCAAAAAAATATTAATATTATCTAAACTAAATTTTAGGTAAACCTAATAGGTTATTTGTTCGGATATATTTTTAGTTAAGTTATATACATATATAAATTTGATTCAGATTCAAATGTAAAAATCTTACATATATTGGACTTAAAAGAAAAAATTATATTTATTCTATTTAAATCAAATATATTTTAAAAATAAGGTCTAAATATCACATGAAATTAAACTTGTGTTAATTTTATAACGTTAATCTAAAATAAAATAAATGTGAAAAAAATAAGTGTTAATGATGAGAACGATATGAATTGTATTGAATGGGGTAGTTCAAATATGCAAATTACATGGATATATATAATGAGAGAATCTCAAGGAAACTAGAATAGGGGAATCACAGGAAGCCTAGAACAGGAAGTCATAATCTAACTCAAATACATAGAGTCCTAATACTCTCCCTCAAGCACAGGGTAAGCTAGTAACTTGTAGCTTGTATCTAAGAAAAGAAAATCTAGGACTAGACAGAGCTTTAGTAAATATATTGGCAAGTTGATTTTTGGTTGAAATAAAGTTTATTTGAATATCTCCTGAAGCAACTCTGTTTCTAACAAAGTGATAATCAATCTCAACATGTTTGGTACTCGCATGAAAAATTGGATTTGCAGACATGTATGTAACACCAAGATTATCACACCATAAATAGGAGTAGATAATGCTTTACATTATGTCATTCTAGCACGTTTCAAAATATCAGTCATATATCTCTTTTGTGAAAGTAGTATTCTATCATCACATTTAATTGTCTCAATATCAAGAAAGAAACCAAGTTCACCAAGATCTCTAATCTTAAAAGCAGCAGACAACTTTGATAATAAATGGGTTACAAGATCTGGATCACTCCCCATCACAAGTATGTCATCAACATAGACTAAGAGGTACACGTAAGCAAAATCTTGTGAGTAATAAAATAGAGACACATTTGTTTTGGATGTTTGAAAACCAACATAAAGTAAAAAAAAAAAAAAAGTGCAGACGATTAAACCAAGCTCTAGGAGCTTGTTTTAAGTTATACAACGAACGTTTAAGCAAACAAACATGAGTGGGATACTGAGCATCAATATAACCAGGAGTTGCTTCATATACACACTTTCAGACAGATTGCCATTTAGAAAGGCATTATGGACATCAAGCTGTCTAACAACCCAACCAGAGGATATAGCTAAAGACATTAATAATCTGACAGTAGTGGGTTTGACCACAAGGCTGAATGTATCAAAGAAGTCCTGACCTGGAACTTGATTAAAACCTTTTGCTACTAACCTAGCCTTGTGTCTCTCAATTATACCATCAGCATTTCATTTTGTGCGAAAGACCCATTTACATCCAGTGACATTCATATCAGATATATAAGGAACAAGACACCATGTCTGATTTTGAAGAAGAGCATTGAATTCTTGATCCATTTGCATCATGCCATTCGGTGTGCTTAACTGGTTGAGTATAACAAGTGGGTTCAGTAGGACAAACCTGAGCAGGTAGAGCTGTACAGGGAGCTTGAGACTGGCTCCGAGTAGTCATGGCTTGAGTGCGAGCTTATGGCCGGACAGATTTGCCACATGGGCAATGAATAACTAGAGGAGGTACGGATGTTGATTGTGTGGCAAGAATGTTAGACTTCATCACAGATTCAGCCCATGGTGCATCGCAAGTGTGCAACACCACCTGCAAGGGAGATTTAGTAGCAAAGGAAAAAACCCCTTCATCAAGTATGACATGCCTACATACATAGATTTTATTAGTCTGTAAGTCCATGCACCTATACCCCCTAAAAAACTCTGGGTAACCTACAAAAACACAAGGAGATGACTTATAGTCCATTTTATGACGATTATAGGGCCTTAAGTGATGATAACACAGACAACAAAAGAAATGAATAAACGAATAAGAAGGAGGGGATTTATGCAACATAAGATGAGGGCTGGAGTTATTTAACACAAATGATGGCATTTTATTGATTAAGTATACAGCAGTCTCAAACGCACAATCCCAAAACTTATATGCAATAGAGGCATGAGTTAGGAGTGCTAGACCAGTTTCAACTATATGTTTGTGTTTTCTTTCAACACGACCATTATATTCATGAGTATACACACAAGATTTTCTATAATGGATCCCTAACTGAACAAAATATCGATGTAGCTTTTTGTATTCAGCTCCCAAATCAGATTGAATGGATTTTATTTTTCGACTAAAGGATCTCTCAACAAGGGTACGGAATCTATCAAAAATAGCATAGAGATCATATTTTAGTTTCATGGGAAAGAACCAAGTGTAGTGAGAGTAATCATCAATAAAAATGACAAAATAACGATAGCCATTTGTAGAAATAATGAAGCTGGACCCCATATATTAGTGTATACTAAATCAAGAATATTCAAACTAGACGACTAAGCACGTGGTAAAGGAAACCGCGCAGATTTCTCAATTGACACACATTACACAAACTAGAATTATCATGAATATTATTTCTAAACCCACTAACCGGACATGATTGAAGAACACGAATAAGGACACGATGATGAGGATCACCTAGTCGGTTATGGCAAACAGACGAAAAAACACGAGCTGAAAAAAAGATAGAGGGAGAAGAAACTGGAATAGGAAGAGTATATAGCCCCCCAGAGCTACTGCCCTGCAGAAGGATTTCCTTGGTGGTGATATCCTTTACAACAAAATGGAGGGTGAAACTCAAAAAACACTTTATTATCTGATGCAAACTTTTGAACAGGCAATAAAGATGTTAATAAACCAGAAACATGGAGAATATTAGATAACTTAAGGGACCTAGATGAGGTATTAAAAGTAGCATGACCAACACGATTAATGGACATGCCCATACCATCACCGACACGTAAAGTGTCATTACTAGTGTACTTTTCCGAGGTAGAAAGGGCAGCTAAGTTCGAAGTTGCATGATGTGTGGCCTAGTGTCTGTTAACCAAGTATGAGAATTTGATGAGGCACCCAAACCATTCTGAAACACCAAATTAGCCTGAGGATTCGAAGTCCCTAAACGAAGGCAAAAAAAATCGGTTGCTATTTGACCCAAGGCACTAAAACAAATCCTTAGCAGTTTTAGGTGGCTCTTGCTGTTCCTGAAAAAAGAGGAGAGAGGTTGAGTCTAGATCCAAAGTTTGGGATCACTTTGAAAAAATTCTTGACTCCAATGGAAAATTAATTAAGGGAAAGTGCTTGTACTATGCAAAATTGTTTGCATGCGAGCCAAAAAAGCATGACACTTCTTCCTTAAGAAACCATATGCTTGGTTGCCAAAAAATATCCTCATTCTAAGAATACAAGGCAGTCACTACTTACTTTCAATGTTGTATCATCCTCTACAAATGAGGGGGTCTTGAGCTTAATTTTAGTAACAAGAACGACAGTGATCTTTGTATGTTGATCTCTATTTGTTGGAAATTATGGGATGCCAAAAATGAGAAAATCTGGAACCATAAAATCATTAATGCATCGCATATTTATCAATCTATTACCAACCTTCTTCTTGAATAGAATGATGCCAATTTTTCTGATAATACTTTTAGGAATTCTACTACGAATGCTGCTTGGTCCAGACCTCGTCCTGCCATGTATAAGCTTAATGTTGACGCTGCCCTGACTCCAACAGCAAGAGGATGGGATTAGACTTTGTCCTTCCCATGGTTCAGAGTTTTCAAGCCTAGTGAAGCAGAGCCATTGGAGTTAGAGAAGCTCTAAAGTGGATGAAGACTATGAATGTTGATAATCTCCAGCTGGAAAGTGATTGTCTCTAAGTGGTTAACGACATCACACATGATCTTGCCATCTTTTCTTTTAATCTTATTTTAAATGATGTTAGAAAACTAACTACTTGTTTTACAAACTTATGCTTTTTGCTTTTTAAGCGGTTGCCCAATTCTTACTAGGGAAGCCCTTTCCTTCCTCGAATTGTTCTCTGATTCCTTTTTCTTCTATTGCTCACGCTTTGAACATGGACCTTAATTAATGCATTCCCCTTCTTTCGTTAAAAAAAACACATAACGATATTATGGAAATCGTTTATAAAAAATGAAATGAAATTTATCTTAAAAATTGGATTAGATTTTAAAATCCGAACTGTGTGGACTGTCCCGGTCCGTCCTCGACTCCTCGGTTCGGTTCTATCTCTTTCATTTCCTCTCTAGGTCTACCCCACTTTCTCTCTCTCTCTCTATACTCTAGAGAGAGAAAACAGAAATCCCGCTGCAATTTACAAAGTAGAAAGAGACAAATCTATACGCGACTCGCCAGACTCCAAACACCTAAAGCCATAACCACCGGAGAAAAAGCAGAAAGAAAAACATATACATATGATATGAAAGCTGTTTGAAGTGAAGGCAGTCTCTATTAATGGTAGAAAATCCACCCGGCGTGATTTGCGGCAGCTGAGTATAATCGGCATTCTCGATGATCATCTCCAGTGCTTCTCCTAGTGTTGTTGGGGAAATCTGCTGCAGTATCAGTAAGCTCGGCGGAGTTATCATAGGCTCCGGCGGCGGCGGCGGCGGCGGCTCCGGAATGGCACAAGTGTTCCGAATGCCGGTGTGGCTCTCGCTATCACACCCTTCGCTGGGCTCGTCTTGACTGGCGACGGCTTCTGTACTACTAGGTAAAGAACACAGGGGAATGGTCACAGTAAATTGCACGGGAAGTCTGAGAATTTACGTGTGAACCCTAGAGTACTGTAGATTATTAATTATTTCTGACAAAGTAGAAGTAGATGAAAGCTCTTAAACGAAGTAAGACTTCGTCGTCTTCGGATTCCTCTTCACCGTCTTCATCGATATCGTGGATTCGTTTGAGATCGATTCTGTTCGTTGTAGCATCCTCCTCGCCAGCTTCTTGTTCTTACCCTGATCGGTGAGTCTCATTTCCTTTTTCTCTAATTGATTTCTAATTTTAGCCTTTCATTCAGCTCAGATTTCAGAAAAGTTCGGATCCTGATCTCAGGCCCCTTTTATTTCATTTTTGTTTTTACTTTGCTATATAGGTCATCTGCAGAGAGTAACATTTTGGATATTTTCTGGGTCGCATCTGTTGTCATTTTCTTTGTCTTAAGAGTCATTTTTCCTTGATACTCCTTGTTTTGTAGTTGTTTTCATTTCAATTTTAGCCTGAAAGAGATTTTTTTTTTCTTTTTTTTTTTCGTTAGATTTTTTGTTTATCTTTAATTAATATTAATAAATGGGATGTGAGAATTTTTGGTGGATTTTGAAGTTTGTGTTTGGGGATTTGATAAAGTAGTCTAAAAGTGAACAAAATGTTATTATACGGATCTATGTGATGGTTGGATTTTTCTGGTTATTTTGAGTTGCTTAGCTGTACGCCTGTACCGTGGAAGAGCCTTGAAATGGATAATATGATGCACGCATTATATTTATATAAATATATAGAGAGAGAGGGGGGGTGATGGTCAAATGAGAACCTCTCCCCCGAATGCACACAATCTACCTCGAGTAGTTTGTGTGCATCTGTGTATTCATGTTGGTTCTTACCTGGGTGGTTCTCATTTCATATATATATATATATATATAGTGGAACTGCTGTTTCCTTAGGGAATCATGGCTGTACATGCTCTAACATATTAGAACTTCAATTGTGGGTGGATTAACTTCTTTTTCAGATGTTAACCTTGGATCTCCAGATGTCATACACTTATGTAAAAAAGAGTTATTGCACGAAGAAGTGATGTAGAGTTTGCCATACTCTACAGTTTTGATGTTATTTTGATTCATTGCTGGTAGCAATAATTTCGATTCCTCAGTAGGGAGCTTTCATCATTACTTTTGTTTTTTTCCTCCTTTTGTGGAAGAGTAATACTACAGTTATTCTTAGCTGTGAAAATCCTGCACCACATCAGATGGGATTTTTATTGTCAAAGTAACTCAAAAGAATTTCTGTGGAATTTTTGAATCCAGAAATTATTTGAATGAATTATGAAAAACTATTAATTGAAGCTGCATCTCTGAAAGTTTCAAGTTAGATTTACTCTCAATGTCAGAATATTTAATGGAAACTATCTTCTGTTTTCCAGGGCCCATCTTAAGTCGCCATGGTCTCACAGAAAACGAAAGCGTGCCCTTTCACTCCGACGGTGGAGAAGCTTTTTCACACCTGATGGAAGACTTCGAGATGGTGGAGTTAAATTTCTGAAAAAAGTCCGGAGTGGAGTGAGTCCTTGTACAACTTTGAGGTGTTCAATTTTTTATGGGATCAACAAGTCTAATGTTTGTCAACTATTTGCCTGACCATGTCATGCAGGGTGTTGAACCTAGTATCAGGGCAGAAGTTTGGCCATTCCTACTTGGGGTGTAAGTTTCATTGTTTTTCATGACATTCCTTCTGCATTTAAATAGTCCTTTATTTTTCTCGCATTGAAGTAGGAGGGAAATTCCATTATCCCTGATTTTTCTTGAATTCAAAATTATGTTTTTATGTTTTAGGGGGGTATGGGGAAGAGTATTTTTATATCTTACGCTTGCCAGTTCTATACTTCTAAATCTGTGATATCAAAGATTCCACAAAATGATATCTGTGAACTGTTTTATTCAGCAAGAATGAACTACCAAATTTTCATCTGCTCCTAGAGGGCAAAAAAAACATGGTGTGTTGGTGATTTTGGTTCTTAATGTCTTTTATAAACCTTACCTTGTAAATCTATTCCTGCCAATAAAATCTGAGATGTTTTTTCTCCTTTTGTCCTCTTTTAAAGTTAATGAAATAATAATCCTGCTTTACTTTCTGAGCAATGGTTCTAATGTCGTCTCTTCTTCATTACTTGCATCTATCACTGAAAATTGGGTTTACAACATCTGATGCCTTCAACTTTGTTTCTGCTGCAGCTTTGATTTGGACAGTTCTAAAGAAGAAAGAGACTCCATAAGATGCCAGAAAAGGTACCGCTGCTGATTTCAATACTATTAATTATGCACCACCAAACACCCCCTTCTCCGGCAACCAAATAGAAAATAGAGAGAACAGATATGAAAGTGGGGAGAATAAATGGGAAATGAGAAAATATGGCGTGTTCCTAATTCTATATACTCTTTTTTTTTTTTTAATTGTTAACTGCAGAAAAGAATATGCTAGGTTGCGATTGCAGTGCCGTCGACTGTTAAAATGCAAGGATAAGATGTTTAAATTGAACGGAACTAGCAGAACAAGTAATGGAAACAATGGAAGTCTCATTGGAGTGGTGGATTCTCCAGTTTCTGAAGATGTTAGTTGTAGAGAATCCCTCTGTAGCGGGGAAAGAAGCCCATACAATGAATATTCAGACAATCCTGTTGACTCTTTGTTTTATGGAAATGCTGGTTCAAGACGAATCACAGAGCTAGGTTTTAACTCTGACTCTGAATCATCAGACTCGGACTCCTCTGCTGATCCTGTTACAATCCAAAATATTCCCTCCATGGATAGCATGGAGAAAAACACCACTGAGATGCCCTCTAAGGGATCTTCCCCTTCAATGGAATCCCAGTCAAAACTTCTGAATGTAGAAGATTTTGCGACATGGCGACGCATCATCCGTCTTGATGCAATCCGTGCTAATGGAGAGTGGATGGCATATTCTCCTGGTCAGGCTGCAGTTTCAGAACTGAAGGCACACCAATCTGCCGAGGCTGTTGGGCTGAAGGACTACAGTCACCTGGATCCCTGCAGGATCGTCCATGCTGCTCGATTAGTTGCCATTCTTGAAGCCTATGCACTATATGACCCTGAAATTGGCTACTGCCAGGGTATGAGTGATTTACTCTCTCCGATAATTAGTGTCATAACCGATGACTACGAAGCTTTCTGGTGTTTTGTTGGTTTCATGAAGAAGGCTCGGCATAACTTCAGGCTCGATGAGGTGGGGATCCGGAGGCAGCTGAACGTGGTTTCAAAAATTATTAAATATAAGGACTCACATCTCTACAGACACTTGGAAAAGCTTCAAGCAGAGGATTGCTTCTTTGTGTATAGGATGGTGGTAGTGCTATTCAGGAGAGAGTTAACATTTGATCAAACAATTATCCTGTGGGAGGTGATGTGGGCAGATCAGGCTGCAATCAGGGCCAGGATTGGTAAATCTGGATGGAGCAAGATAAGATTGAGGGCCCCACCAACTGAGGATCTGTTGCTTTATGCAATTGCAGCATCTGTGCTACAAAGGAAGAAACAAATCATAGAGAAACATAGTAGCATGGAAGAAATTTTGAGGGAGTGCAATAACATGGCTGGTAATCTTGATGTATGGAAGCTCCTGGGTGATGCCCATGATTTGGTGGTCACCCTCCATGACAAGGTATAGTTGTTTTCTAATCTTGGTTTTCAAAAATGTTAGACAACTGTTTTCGGATGACGAGGAAATCCCACAACCTCTTACGTGTAGGTAAATCCCTCCTTGTGATCCTAGCCGGCAAAAGACCACAAGTAAATTAGCCTAGGTTATCTATAGTTGACCGGTTCAAATCAAGAGGGCAAGTATTCGAACTCGTGACCTTGTAGTTCAGATCTCTTGCCATCTTGGTTGGGTTACCCTTGTTAGTTTTGTTTTTTTTTTTTTTTTTTTGGATCAAGTAGTTTATCGCCATCTATTTGATTTCTCACTTGTGCTAGGTACAATCTATAATCACGTTAATTGTTGCTGCTTTAGAGTTTGAATATAAGCTTTTGACCTTTTGTTTGGTGCGAATTCATGCCAGTTGAGTGATTACTACTACTACTTCAATACCAAATTATCAGTTTGAACGTTAGTACGTTACTAACCTTTCTTTTTTGTGTTTTCAAAAAAAAAAAAAAAAAACCTTTCTTTTTTGTTACTTTCGAGAATGGAAACAGTGAGAATGAAGGGTCTGTTCGATTCTAACATCGAAATCGGAATTGGATTAGAATTAAATACTTGATAATTGAAATGAGTTTTGGTGAAAGTATTTTACATGTTTGGTAATAGATTAGTAGGATGGAATTGGAATGGTTATTAATATTGATGATTGAGTTATGTATGATTTTATAATTGGAATAAATGTTTTAAAATATAAAAACAAAAAGATCAAGACAATTGATCTTAAAAGTTGCGATAAAGTGAACAGACAATGCAGTAAGGAAGTCGATGAAGTGAAGAGAGATGAGTGAGGAGATAACGAAATGATGGGGCGATGAAATGATGAGGGATAAGGTTGAATTAATGAAATGATACTTGATTTAAATTAACTAATGAGTTTTGTAATTATAGGGTAATCAATTCTAAATCTGTATTTTTAAAAATTATCAATTAAATAATGGGTATGATTTCATTTTCATTTTCATTTCTTGTGTGTAGCCCTATGAATCAATCAACCAACACGCTTAAAATTTGTGGTTGTTTCACTATTAAAAGGTGGAATGAAATTTAAATGTGATAGTGTTGTCATGTTAAAGATTGAGTTAATACCCATTTTGGTCACTTGACTATAGCGTAATACTTGATTTTGTCCCATAGAATTAAAAGTATCCAATTTAGTCCTCTAACTTGTGAAATACACTCAATTTGGTCCTCCGTTACAATTTCCATCCATCAGTCGTTAAAAATGGGGGCAAAATCGTCATTTTCAATAGTCGAGGGACCAAAATGGGTACTTAATAGTTGAGGGACAAAAATGAGTATTTATTATTATTATTATTATTATTATTATTATATTTAATATTGGGACAATGTCTCTTAGTTTAGTTTTTTATATCAACACTAGGGGTGTGTAATCTATTAACCGAACCGTTTTAACCAAAGTTTTTAAAACATTAACCGTTAACCGAACCGAATTAAATTTTTTTTGGTATTAATTGGTCTATTAACCGAACTTTTTAAAGCTAAAGTTCTAAATCCTAAAAATAATACCTATAATAATAAATTTAATTAAAATAATACATATAGTAATAAATCCATAAGAAAATATACAAAAATAATATCATAAATACATTACAAATTTATAGAGATTTTACATATTAGATTATATATTTATTTATTTAGTTATATATATGTTTAAAATTTCGGTTAATCGTTCGGTTGACCGACAATTTTGAACGCAATTAACCGTTAATCGAAATTTTAAAAAACCTTTAACGATTAACCGAACTGAAAAAGTTCTGTTAAAAACGGTTAACCGACACTTTCAAACTCAATTAATCATTAATTGAATTTTTAGAAAATCTTGAACCAATAACCGAACCCAAATTCAAACCCAATTAAACGTTAACCGAAATTTTAAAAAAAAAAACATTTAGCCATTAACCCAACCGAAAAAGTTCAGTTAAACAATGGTTAACTGTTCGGTTCGGTTAATGGTTAAAGGTTTTTTAAAATTTTAATTAAACTTTTTAAAATTTTGATTCAATGGTTTGGTTAATGGTTAAAGGTTTTTTAAAATTTCAATTAACGGTTAATTGGGTTCGAAATTGTCGGTTAACTATTTTTAACTAAACTTTTTCGGTTCGGTTAATGGTTAAAGATTTTTTAAAATTTCGATTAACGGTTAATTGGGTTCGAATTCGTCGGTTAACTATTTTTAACTGAACTTTTATGATATTGTTTTTCTATATTTTGTTATGGATTTATTATATGTATTATTTTAATTAGATTTATTATAATAGGTATTATTTTTAGGATTTAGAATTGTTGCTTTAAAAAATTCAGTTAATCTGTTAACCAACCGGTTAATCGAAAACAATTTCAAGTCGGCTCGATTAACGGTTAAAGTTTTAACAACTTCGGTTAAAATGGTTCGATTAATAGATTACACACTCCTAATGTTGATATACAAAACTAAACTAAGAGATATTGTCCCAATATTTAATATAATAATAATAATAATAATAATAATAATAATAATAATAATAATAATAATAATAATAATAAGTACCCATTTTGGTCTCTCGACTATTAAGTACCCATTTTGGTCCCTCGACTATTGAAAATGACGATTTTGCCCCTCTATATAACGGCTGGTGAATGGAAATTGTAACGAAGGACCAAATTGAGCATAATTTTACAAGTTAGATGACTAAATTGGGTACTTTTAATTCTATGGGACAAAATCAAGTATTACGCTATAGTCGAGGGACCAAAATGGGTATTAACTCTTAAAGATTTTAAGTTAAATTTTTTTTTTCAATAAAAGTCAAATTATGCGGGTGTGACACGGTTCAAATTTTAAAAAAATTAGAAGTTATTAAATTGTTTTTTTTTAAAAGAAAAATTTAAGGCGAAGGAGTTGATTCAAATCCTTCAAGAATGGTTCTTCTCATTCCTTACTAGGATGTGGATCCATCTCTGACCTCTCTCTTGACTTCTACTATGTCCATCATCCCAGCTCTCCCTCAACCTCACCCAACTTCTTTAACTTTCAGTTTTTAGATTAGATGTAGAGAGATTTGTAGTTCAGATATAGAAATCTCTACTTCAAGTATGAACTTAACCTTGGGATCACAAGTATTGGAGGCAAGCAATGGTTGTGAACTGTAGAAGCATTGGATTGAGGGAGAGAGAAGGGCATGGATCTGTCTTCTTGTGTTATCTACAAACATAACAGAGGCATTGCATTTATAGAACATTGGACATTTGTTCTTAACTTATTTTTTTATTTTCATTTTAAATGGAGGACTATTAAAAAACTCTAAAATTATTTTGAATTTGATTTCAACTTTTATACCAAATAGATAGACTCTTTTACTTGGAAGAGATATAAAATGTTCAAATCTATTTTTTCTTTGTTTCAATGTTTATTTTTTCTTGGTACATTTAATGAGATGATAAAATTCAAACCTACGTTTATTATTTAGGGATAGAATGTAATTTACCATCAAGGCATCAAACTAGACCTTAAACCTTGTCTCCAATATAATTTTTAAATTTGACTAGAGATGGTCATAGATCAATTTAAAAGTGACTTAGCCAGGGGTCAAGATGACCCAGACTTTAGATTTCTTGGACTTAGACCAAGACTGCCCTGCATGGAAAATAATGGTGAATTATACCATGAGTTATGGTTCATATTATTTATTTTTAGTATATTGAAATGTTCATGTTTAATGTATTGAAAGTTCATTCTAAAAATTAATATTTAGGACACAAAAAATGAACATTCAATGTACTAAAAATGAATATTTATTATACTAATAATAAACTTATGTTGATGGTCCGTCTTGTAAGGTGGACCATGGTCTATGGTATAACGATTAAACAAATTATATTGTGGATCATGATGCACATCGTAAGATAGACCATTGATAAATATTTTATTTTTAAAATATTAAAACTCATTTTTAATGTATTGAATGCTTATTTTTAGGTAGTATACTAAAAATAAAAATGAACTTGCAGAAAAGTAAAAATGAACTTTTAACAAATGAATCTTTAGTACATTAAAAATGGATATGTATATCAGTGTCTACCTTGCAATATAGTGGATTAGGTCTACCTTTCATGGTGTAACCTGGTCCAAAATAATACGGAGTATCGTTTTATATTAAGTGTTAACTAATGCATCATATTTAATAACACCATCACATACTATGTTCATAATATTTGTTCTATATATCCATAAAGTTAAATTTAATGTCTATAAACACAAAGCTAAATGTACATCATATGTATTTCCATTCATTATATAATAAGTTCATAATATTTCTTCAATATGTTCATAAAAAAACAAAGCTTAATGTACATAAACATTATACTATAGACGCATCATGTTTTATACGAAGTACTCCGTAACATTTATGTTGTACTATGTTCATAATATTTTTTTTATATGTTCATAAATCTAAACCTTAATATTCATAAATACTAAACTAAATGTACATCATATGTATTTTCATTACTTTATAGGAGGTTCATTAATGTTTATTTTTATGTTCATAAAAACAAAACCTAATGTACATAAACATTATACCAAAATATATATAAAAAGCATATCATTAAATTGCTCTAGCTGATATATATATATATATATATATATATATATATATATATATATATAGATTTTTATTCAAATGTGGCCGCGCCCTTACGTGCGGCCGTGCGGTTTACACCACTCAATGTTATGAAATGCACCACTCAATGTTACGAAATGCACCACTCAATAACATTGAGTGGTGTATTTCATATTTAAGAAATACAACATTGAGTGGTGTATTTCATAACATTGAGTGGTGCATTTCTTAATATTGAGTGGTGCATTTCTTAACATTGAGTGGTGTAAACCGTACGGCCGCACGTAAGGGCGCGGCTACACCTGAACATGACCCTATATATATATATATATATATATATATATATATATATATATATATATATATATTGTTGGTCCCGATTGGGTGGTGAAAAGTCTAGAGAGGGGGAGGGGGGGGGGGGGAATAGACTTTTCTAACAATTAAAAACTTTATAACACTTCAACAGAAGTAATTTCAAGTGAATAAATTCAACTTGAAATGCACAGCGGAATATCGTACGGTAAAGTGGTATAAAATAAAACTGCGTAAAGCTGAAGAGATACTTGACATGCAACACGTTGAAAAGTCTTAAAATAGCTCAAACAATATGTATGCAAAGTTTGAAGCACATGAGAACGTGCGAACACACAAGCCCAGATGGTTAGATCAACATAGTAAGAAAAAGGTTAGTGAGTCAAATATGCAAATAATGTAAAGTGTTGTAAAGTAAGGAGATGCAAAGATTTATAGTGGTTCAGAGGTGGTGTAATCCTTCTAGCCCACTATTCTCCTTATACTCCAAGTAGGGAATTCCACTATCTCGTTCACCCAGATACAAATAGTGAAACACTAGTGCTACACAAGCACTTCCCGAGTGTCTCGCACAAAGCTACACTCAACCACGAGCTTTGTTCAAACAAAGCTAAGCTCCCGAGCGTCTCGCACAAAGCTACGCTCCAACCAAGTGTCTCGCACAAAGCTACACTTAGTTTACCCGAGTGTCTCGCACACAGCTACACTCCTTTCTACACTCAGTAGAGATACAAATTGTTGTTGAAAGAAATAAAGATTTCTTTACTAAGACTTGAATTTCTCTCGTGTATAGCTCAATATCTTAGCACTTTTTATTTTCTTTGATTTCACCGTGGTCAGTCTCGTAACCGTTTCGTTGTAAGTTCTCTCCGTGCTTGTCTTCAAGTCTTCTTGGCCTTTTTATAATTTAAAGAATTATTTGCCCGTTGCGAATCATTCAAAATTTGAACGTTCACTTGATCTGATTGGTCATGCCAATTTGATCTTGATGGTCATACCTCCTCATTTAATGACCATACCGTTGATCTGATAACTTGCCAATTTGATATGATAAGATCTCCAATTTGATTTGCACATTTAATGCCTCTGGTAATTTTGAAAAATTACCTCTGCAAATTGCTCACTAAAGTCTTCAATTTTGGCTAGATTGATCCTTGAAACTTGTAGCCTCCAATTTTTGACTTTGTTGCCTTTACAGCTTGATATTATGGACTCTGTATCCTTCAGAGCTTGATATTTTTAACTTTGTTGCATTCTTGATTTGATCTTGGCAAGTTGATCTTTCAAAATATTTTACAGGTGATTCTTGCTTGAGTATAAACAATGATATTCAGAAAATCACCATCTTCAAATTTCTTCTGGTTCATGGCTTCACGTACTGGACCTTGTAAATATGTATGGAACTTCAAAAATGGCTAAGTGTAAGTTGCACTTGATGTTGCTCCATAACATACTCCAAAATAGCTCTCACGCGTGTATAGATGTAGTATTGATCACGCGCATAAAAGCCTTGCCAAAGTTCCTCTATGTTGGTTGACCAAGTCTTGCTCCAAAAAGCTTAGCCGTGCCAACTAGCTCCCAAGTTTAGTCCAAGATAACTAAAATGTTACTTATGGGATTTGAACGCTAAACCAATAGGTAGTATGCTCAAGTCTTTAACCAATACTCCAAATCAACTTGTTAGTTAAAATCACCAAGATAATACATGTGTTCCTTCTTTGCATTGTGTAGCGTATGGTGTCGAGATAGTGTAATCAGGCTTCGACTTCTTGACTAGCTCCATGGAGCTTGACTTCCTCCATAGGTTGCTCCATTAACCAAAAATATTGAATTCCTCTTGGAGTTGGAAGGCCAAAATGCTCTCCATGGGATTCGAACTCGTGCCTTCTAGCATAAAAAATCTATAAAACAATAATTCGAACCAATCTAATGTTATGACTTGTCTTTCGGGTCAACTCTCTACACTATAAAAATAAAATAGGGGATTTCTAAAATTACATTTTGCCTCATCAAAACTATTACAATTTTATTCCTAACACACACACACACACACACTGATATATATATATATATATATATATATATATATATATATATATATATATATATATATATATATATATATATATATATATATGGATGTGTTTGTAAGGTCAACCGGAGTCAAAAATACACAATTTACATACTGAATATTTACAATTTATATATTGAATGTTCACAACTAAATGTTCACAATTTATATACTGAATGTTCACAATTTGAATTATGAAAATTCAGTATATAAATTGTAATGAGTCCACCTTACAAGATAGACCCATGTCTATGGTATAACTATTGGTGTTTGGGTACATATTGCTACACACAACAAATTTAGCTATGGATCGTGGTCTGCGTAGCAGCGTACACCGGGTCCGGGCCGGTCCTAGGCATGTTTGCTTAGGGATCAAAAATTGGGGGTCCAATTGTAAAAAAAAGTTTTATATATATATATAGCTGATGCAATGCATGACGATTTGGGCCAATTTGTGATTTATGACGTCCCACTTATCGTATAGCAGACAGATGAGCCTGCATGCGAATCTTCCAATCATCAAATTTTGATAGATTAAACATCAAATGCCTAGAATGATGATGATCCATTTTATCAAGAAAAATTAGTGCAAAGTAAAAATGAGATTTTTGAACTTTTGAATTGAGATCTCCAGGCAATATGCACAGAGCGTTTACCGATTAAGGAAACTGTTCTGATACCACTTGTTGGTCCGGATGGGTTGAGGAGTGAGTCTAGAAAAGGGGGTTGAATAGACTCAAATATCTTTGAGGATAATAACTTGGTCAGAGTATGATTTTACAGCGTAAATTATAAGATTCAATTTTATTTTACTTTGCACGCTTGATATACTTCCCCCTGTCTCATTTTATCTGTCCTACTTACTATTCACTAGTCAAACCAACTCTTTCTTCTTTGTTTATTTTCTCTATTATTTTTTACTTGTTTTTAAATTTGATTTTTTGTATTTAATTGTACTTTTAGTGTAGTTTCTAAATATATAAATTTTGTATATTAATACTAAACTTAGTATTATTAAAAATTTAATTAAAAATAACTTCAGTCAGACGTTAATCGAACCAGGCACATAAAATGGGACGGAGGGAGTATATATTTATGAAAACATTTTGGCTTAGTCAATGATATGCATCACGAAATAAAAGCAAGTGGAGAGAGAGAGAGAGAGAGTTTTTATAGTGGTTCAGTTGTTAACAAAGCCTACTCCACTCTTCTTCACAACGCGTGAAGGGTTGCACTAATTCTCCTTTTAGTACAATAACTTCTCTTTAGTATGCTTCCTTGATTACTGAGCTAGACAACACACTATCACCAGGTTTTTCAACTTCACAAAGTTTACTTCGCCTCTTTCTACTTTCTCCAAGTAGAGTGGGTTGATAAAAGATTAGTTTCTTCTTTTCTTCAACTTTAAATCTTGACTTGAGTATGCTTGAATGAACAATGGGGCAGCTCAAGATTTCTTTTGATACTAGATATGACTTTGAGGAATTTTCTCTCTTTTTCAGACACTGGTCACTTGTAAATTTTTGAGCTTGAAAGATTGCTAATCTTCAAAAAAATGACCAGCACCTCCTTCTGAATAGGAAGGTGGTATTTATAGGTGTGAAAATTGTCCCGTTGGAAGGAAGACCAAAATTCAAATCACCTCTTTTGACCAGTGTGCAATAATCGCTGGATATTGAGCCCATGTGGGTGTTAATACTTTATAGCCGTTTAATCCTTAATATGTGCAGAAAATTTATCTTTAAGTCTTGCACACAAGGACATGGCATTTAATGAAAGTTTTGACCACTGAGATTTGTTCTTAGGACTTGATTTGTCCAAGGCTGATCACCCCACATTTTAAAGGTTTTAGACTGTTTGTCGCACAGAGAATGTTTTTAGCTTATCCCCACGAGTCATGCAATGATTCGTGCCTTAATGCTTAATAACGAATGATTGACTTTATCATTCGCCCAATAATTACTCGAATCATCTTTCTTTATCATTCGGCCTTGATCATCAAGAGGTGGACCCTTCCATGATTCGACCTTTTGACACCTCTTGGTCTTGCACTCTTATCTTCAAGTCTTTGGTCTTCAGGTCCATGGCTCGTCTTTAGGTACTTAGACAATTTGAAGTCCATCAGCTATGATACAATGAGCTGAAAAAACCACTAATACATGACTTTTAAGACAATGGTTCGCCCTTTTGTTATTTGGACTAAGACTGGACTTGACTAAGAAAATTGGGGGTCTAAACTCCTATTATTGGTATCATCAAAATCTCAATACAAAGGGTTCCTAAAAAAAGCAATGTGGGACAATATTTAATAGGAAACTACACATATATTTGAATGTTATATCCAACAATCCCCCACACATTCAAACAAGCGTAGTAGGAAAAGATGTTTGAGCGAGACGCAAGAGTTAACCTTGATGCTAATGTTTAAACTTGAACTAACACGTAGTGACTTGAGTAAATTTCTTCGCATAAGTGAATTATATCTTGAACTCATTGAGAAGTGAGTATTTTTGAACTCAAGTGAACACATCAACCCTTAAAATGCAGGTTCTTTAGAAGTCAAACACTTTAACTTTAGATCTACCTCTGTGTAGGCCTCTTATTTAAGAACATCTCATGTTTAGTTTCGTATGGGTATATATGTAAGTTTTTTCATGATTGCATTTGACCACGATCGTGGTGTCAATCATGAATTCTTTACCTCACAAATTTTTAAACCCATCTCCCTGATTTATCAAGGATGACCTTTCTATTTAGACCATTTGTGAGAGTGTAACACCCCTAAATTTTCACGCTGAGATAAGCAAAAATCTTAAGGTAAAAGCTAGCAAATCTTAGAACCAAATTATATTAATGCGGAAGCGATACTAAACCACAGAGGGTGCTACGCCACATCTAGGTTAACCACCACCTAGATGCTAAGGCAAAATCCAAAATCCAACTCATAAATACTCAAAGGCAACCACAATCTACATAAGTCAATACAAGTCAAGAGTCTAAGGCACGCAGGCCTGAAATGTCTGAATAATCTCAACAAACACTAAGCTAATCATAAAGGCGAAGTAGATCTACTGCTAGCGCTCTCACATGCACAATCTACTCCATACCTGGAAAACAGTTAGAAATATTAACAAAGAAATGCTAAGCAATCCACCACTCACACTCGTGAGAAATACAATAGTATAGCATAACTTGTAAATAGATTTTACACACGCATATAGAATATATACGCCACCGGAACTGTCCTTTGTTTAAAAAAACCAGATAACTTAACAACAATAGGCTGAATGAATCACAAACAAAGGACACCTCAAATGAATCCAATATCAAAGCATGAATCCACAATACAACAGTTCCATAACATAACATTCAAACGAATGCACAAGTTCAAGTGAACAACACAAGTGAAACCAACCAAGCAACAACCTGACATCACTCCCCTAGAGTGACCCCAAACCAAGAACATAGAATAATCTCCAAACCACAACCTCCCAACCATAACATAAATAAGCGTACCACAGAGGCCTATAAGCCCAATCATAGAGGCATGAAAGCCCAATCACAGAGGCATGCCAGCCCAATCACAGAGGCATTGAGCCCAATCACAGAGGCATACAAGCCCAATCACAGAGGCATACAAGCCCAACAACTCCTCCTATACCAACAGACACATGTAGAGCCGTAGCTCGAATAACCACTTCCAAAAGGGTATACAAGACTCGAGAAACTAAAGAATTACTCACAAGAGTTCAAGATCTCAACACATCAAACTCAGGTTCAATTCCAAAGGGAATACTCATACCAACAGTACTCAGATTCAAAACATGAACACAGGACATGCTCAGACATTCATCAAAGAATCAACCACAATACTCAATGAATAATCCAAGATAAATGACCAACAACCATGAACCAATACTCAACAATCAGCGTAAGATACTCAACAACATGTTCAGAATATACTCCCAAATCAAAGGTGAAACAACAGAGTCAATAGATCACAAAACAACCATTGGAACATAACCAGGAAATGAACTGAAGGAACGAACTGTCGGAACACAACAGACCGCCAATCCACTCTACCCATACTAACGGAACAACCTAGCAGAACCCAACGGTCCGCCGCACTCTTCCACAAGAAGAGGCGGAACCTCCCGGCGGAACACCACCTTCCGCCACACCACACCGCTAGTACACATGCGGAGTACCCAACAGGACACATTATACCGCCGGAATGCACCGCAAGTTCAACCCCAACGCACTGATCCCAGACTTAGAACAGAATACACGATAGCTCATTCCAGTACCCAGAATATCATCAGATTACACATTTCAAAAGCCAAATAATACATGGAATCCATAACAACAAATACTCATACACATCAAGATTGGAGGATAATGAACACAAGTCCATAGATCCACAATATAGGCTTAACAATCTAACAAATCAAACGCTAAAACCAAAGATATTCCACAGGATTCCACAACACCAAATCGTATACATATATTCAAGAGTGAAGATAGGTTTTAGTGTAACATGGAGGATTACCTCTTGAAGCTTATCAATCCACAAGCAACCATCAATCCTAAACTCATCCTAGCAACCATCACTTCTTGATCATTTATCAACCCAAAACCCACCACAAGAAGGAGGAAAGAGTTCATAAAGATAGCCAACAAAGGGAAGAAAATGCAAGAAAAGGTAGGATCTTACCATGATCATTCTTGAAGAACAATAAAAGAATGATCTTTGCTTGAAATCTTGAAGATGAAATGAAGGCCAATCTTTGAAGGAGAAATTGAAGGAAATGGCGTGAAGAAGAGTAAGGGAATGCAGAGAGTGTGATCTCTAGATAAGGTTAAGTCTTGAATATATACCACAATACATATATACATATATGTATATGTTAGGGTGAAAGATTTAATTAAAGAATGGGCTTGGATCTTTATTTATAATAATTCTATATACAAGAATAATTATTGGGTCAAATGATTCATCTTTTAAATAAATGAACACATATAATAAGGAGAAAGCCCATAATATTAGGAATCAAATGTCTATATATATATATATATATATATATATACTAGCATAAGGATTTGGGCTTTTGATTTAGAATTACCTTAGAAAATATTCTTAATTCAAGAATTGGGCTCACTAGAAACAATGGATTTAATTTTAGAAAATAATCGTGGAGGGTAATTCCGGAATAATTTATTAAGGGGTATCACATTGATGGATATGCAATATTCCTCTCAGACTTCACATATTCTAATGTGAGTACTCCATTCACAATTAATTTCCGTACAGACTCATGTCTGACTCTTATGTGCCTCCTTTTTTCATTATAGACACTATTCTTTTCCACACACATAGCAATTTTTGAATCACAATGTAAGGGTACCGATGGTGTAGTATTCCCCCACAATGGCACGTCTGCTAGTAGGTTTCTCAACTACTCGGCTTCTTGCCCATCTAGATCAAGAGCTATAAATTCAGTCTCCATTGTTGATCTAACTATACATGGTTGCTCCATGGATTTCCATGATATAGTTGCTCCACCTTATAGTGAACATGTACCCACTAGTGGAGCTTACATCATCACTGTCATTGACCCAGTTCACATCGCAGCAACCTTCTAGGACAGAAGAAAATCCAGAATAGTGAAGTCCTAGTTGATTGTGCCACTTAGATAGCGCAACACTCGTTTTAGTGCATGCCAATGAGCTTCACTTGGGTTATGAGTATATCGACTTAGTCTAATTAATGCAAGGGAAATATCAAGTCTGGTATAATTCATTAAGAACATAACACTTTCAATTATTTTCGCATATTTTTCTTGAGACACTCATGTCTCTGTATTTTTGATAGCTTTACACTAGGATCATATGGAGTTTGAGCCGGGGTTACCTCAAAGCTATCAAACTGCTTTAATAACTTCTCTGTGTAGTGATTTTTTGATATCTTGTAGCCATCTTCTACTTTTATGACTTCTTACTCCAAGTATCAAATTGGCTTCCCCCATACCCCACATGTCAAACTTATCACACAACGATTTTTTAGTCTCTTTTATCGCATTGAAATTTGAGCTAAAAATTAACATATCATCTACATAGATACATATCAGTACTATGCTAGACTCAATCTCCTTCGAGTACATACAAGCATATGATCTATTAACCATGTAACCTAGATCTAATAATGTTTTATGAAATTTTCCATACCACTATTTGGGAGCTTGTTTTAATCCATATAGAGATTTTATAAGTCTACATACCTTTCCTTCTTGTCCTGGATCGACACATCTAGGTGGTTGCTCCATGTAAATTTCTTCATCTAGATCCCCATTTAGGAAGGCTATTTTGACATCTAATTGATGGACTACCAACCTGTGAGATGAAGCTAAGGCAAACAATGCACATATGGTAGCTATTTTAGTTATAGGTGAATACATGCAAAACTAATCTTTACCAAACCTCTGTTTGTAGCCTTTGGCTACAAGCCTTGCATTAAATCTTTCAATTGACCCATCAGGTCTACTGTAATACCCCGGATTTAAATCATGCCTTGCACCCCGCTAATTCTCTCTTTCGTGGGGTTAATTTAATTAATTAGGCTCGAGTCTTTTAAATAAATATATACTCCCTAATCTAGCCTATTTAAATAAGGAGGCCCAGTTCTCTAATTTAATTTTGTAAGGAATACCAATCGGAGTCTTTCATCCCTTATAATAAATTGTACATTTATTTGACCCAATTCTTTAATGATTGAAGCCTTATGCTATTTAATTAATTCTTGGATAAGGCTTAGCTCATTCCTATTATAAGAGCCCATATTTGAATACTACATATATTATGTATGTATAGATTCTGTGGGATTCATATAAAAGCCTTCTATTAATTAATTGATCTAGTCTTCTTCTTCCTCTACACTATTTCACACGACATTGTCATTCAAAAATCCCTACACAAAATCATCTTTTCTTCCTAGCAAGGATTCAAGTCAAGACTTCTCGATCTTTTAGGGATTCCTAAGCTTGGGTAAGTGTTAGATCATGGTTAGATTGCATTTTGTTCTTCATTTCCTTACTCTTTATAATTTCTTGTGGTTTCTTTGGAGTATTCCTTGGGTCAAGATGATCATGGTGATGATGGAGGCTTAATTGGGTGAGCTAGGAGATTGTGTTTGGAGAAGCTAGCATAGAGGTAATGATAAGTGCAAAATATGCCAACTTCATAAGGTTATTCTTGGATCATTTAGTGCATAATTCATGGCTTTTATGAGTGATTTAGTCCTAAATTGCATTAGAATACTTCATATTGTCATCGTACCCCGTTCCACACTTTACCGATTGTTTTGTAGGTAAAAAGAAGTGCTTAAAGACAGAAAATGGCGATATTTTGGAGAAGAATTCACAAGCCAAAGTTGGAGGACGAAATATGCCTTGGACGCGCCTTTGGACGCGCGTCCAAGGTGGTGTCCAAAGGCCTTAGACGCGCGTCCAAGGTGGCGTCCAAAAATTGTCTCTCTGAAGTTTTCAAGACAGAACAGAAGCCTGCCTTGGACGCGCCCATGGACGCGCGTCCAAGGTGGCGTCCAGAATTCAACTCTATGAAGTTATCAAAGCAGAACAGCAGCACGCCTTGGACGCGCCATTGGACGCGCGTCCAGCCAAGCGTCCATCCCGGAAATTTGGCGGTTATTCACTTTTTTTAAAAGGGATGAGGGAATCATTTGAAGGGAGAACTCTTGGCTCCCAAAAGAAGAACTTTTCTCTCTCTAGGTTTTAGCTCTAAAATTCTCTCCATTCCATAGCTCAATACCACTCCAAGATCATGTTTCATAGCTAGATTTAGAGAAGAAATTACATTGCAAGATTGTATTGAACAAAGTTACTCAAGGATTCTACTTCAATTTCAAGCTTAGTTTCATTTTCTATTCTTGCATTTCAATTTCTTTTGTTGATTTGAATCTATTGCTTTTTTAGTTCAATTGCTTTTTGATTTCAATTTTCGCTATGAGTAGCTAGATCTTTTGAGGATTTGAATCAATTAGTCTTGCATAATCTCCCTTGAGTTCTAATTTCTTAAACCTAGGATTAGATAATGCTTGTTTGATGATTGATTGTGGATTGGATGATTGTCTTGACTCTATGCCAACAAGGATCCGGTTGCAATAGAGGATTAGGATAGGAATACTCACTTACGAGAGTAGGGAGTATACCTAGCACTCACCATCCACATTTCCTTCTCACCTTTGAGAAAAGGGAGATTAGAAGGCAAGAGACACACCAAGTGTTTGATGAATTGCCTCTTCTAGCCTAGCTCTTATGAGAATAAAGCTAAGGTATGGTAGAGAGGCCATCGTCCACGAGAGTGGCGTTGGCACTAGTGAGCTTGTCTCAATCTTGTCCAATAAGCATTGCTAAGTCCTAGGACCATAGGAAATCGAGGGTAAACATGCTTGATGAGTTGGCTCGAATCCTTTTCTCTTTAATTTTTTACTATTCTTTTGCATTTGCTTGTTTCGTTCTTCACATGATTTACTCATATAAATGCTCCGGACTAGCTTTCAAACACTTTTAGCCCTTGTGATTAATCCTCTTGCTTGCCAATTCCCTTACGCCTTCCCAGAGGACGACACTCTTCACACACCACTATACACCGCATCCATACATCACACAACACGTTGAAAAACTGCTTTTTCAGGTAACCTCCATGTCTCACTAAATCTACTTTCACTCTCATATATATGTGTTTTGGTGTATTGTGGAATCCTGTGGATTATTTCTTGGGAATAGCTTGTGTTTTGTTGGATTATTGAGCCTAGAGTATATTCTGAGTATTTTGTCAGTATACTATCCTGATTATTGAGTATTGATTCATGGTTGTTGGTCATTTACCTTGGAATATTGATTGAGTATTATTGGTTTAATTCTTAGGTTAATGTTCTGAGCATGATGTCCTGTTGATCATGTTCTGAATCTGAGTACTGCTTGTATGATTATTTTCCTTTGGAAATAAACTTGAGTTTGATATGTTGAGGTCTTGAACTCTGGTGAGTAATCCTTTGGTTTCTTATGTCTTTTGGAAAGTGGTTATTCGAGCTACGGCTCTATGTATATCTTTTAGTATGTGGAAGGGGGTTATTTGGGCATTGTACACCTCTGTGATTGGGCTTGTACGCCTCTGTGGTTTGGGCATTGTATCCCTCTGTGGTTGGGCATTGTATGCCTCTGTGACTGGGCTTGTATGCCTCTGTGATTGGGCTTACACGCCTTTGTGATTTGGTTTATATACCTCTGTGGTATGCTATATTTATGTTGTGGTTGGGAGGTTTTGGTTTGAAGCTGATTCTATGTTTCTTGGGTTGTGTCACTCTAAGGGAGTGATGTGAGGTTAGTTGTTGATCGGTTGGTTTCACTTGTGTTGTTCAGTTGAGCTTGTGCTTTGGTTGAGTGTCTTATTATGGAACTGTGGTATTGTGGATTCATTCCTTGATATTGAATTCATTGAGGTGCCCTTGGTTTATGATTCATTCAACCTATTGTTGTTGAGTCATCTGGTTTTTAAACAAAGGATAGTTTCGTTGGCATATATTCTATATGCTTGTGAAAAATCTATTTACAAAGCTATGCTATACTATTGTATTTCTCACGAGTGTGAGTGGAGGATTACTTAGCATTTCTTTGCTAATATTTCTAATTGTTTTCCATGTGTGGAGTTGATCTGCACGAGAGAGCGCTAGCTGTAGTTCTATTCCTTCATTATGTTTAGCTTAGTGCCTGTTGGTAATCTATTCCTCCATTTGGGCCTGTGTGCCTTAGACAATATGATTGTAATGACTTGTTTTAGATTCGGTTGGATCTTGAGTATTTTTGAGACTTATGTTGGAATTCGCCTTAACATCTAGGTTATTGTTAGCCTGGATGTGGCGTAGCACCCCCTCTTGGTTTAGTTAACGCTTCCGCATTTATATTATTAGCGTTGAGATTTGATAGCTTTTGCCTTAAGTTTATTGCTTATCTCAGCTTGAAAGTTAGGGGTGTTACATCTACGTTTTCTTTTCAATATCCATTTGCTGATTTCGCCCCTATAGGTAGATCTACTAGTTCCCAAGTGTGATTAGACTTAATAGAGTATAACTTACTTTGTATGGCTGTTAGGGTTGTTGTAGTAGTCTACATGCATGTATTATATATGTTTCTACTTGTAGGTTCATGGTTGTAATATTATTTATTGAATATGCATACAAATTAAATCTTTAACTTGGTCACGTTTTCAATGTCCCAACTAGAATAATAGTATTAAAAGTGTATTAAATCTGTTACGTATCATCAGCCTGAGATGAGAAGGAGAATCATAGTTGCACCCCAATCCTAGATAGGCAAAATTCCCTCATTTTGTGAACAGTTCATTAAACCCCTGCCCTCTTGCATTTAAGAACATTATATTGTGGACTAAAAAATAGAACGACATTTCTTTTTAAATGGAAAACTAAAAATAAAATAAATCACAATGGATAACTGAAAGTTATAATGTTTCTTTTTCTTATTCAGTAACTGAAGATCGAGAAGTACTAAAGTAGCATGTTTAATTTATTTCCTACAGTTCAGTAGTGCTTTAGAGATTAAAGGATTAAGCTAGTATAGGCCTCAGCTTCATATACAAAGTAAGGATGCAGAGATTAAGGCTTTGAATTTTATTTTATATGCTGATGAATTCAGGTGACCTCTGTCATGAAATTTTATGTTATTCTTGAAATTTCATTTATTCTCATTGTTCATGCAAGAAGTTGTTTTTGATCTTCTAAATTGCTCGCTCTTAATGCTTTTGTTCACTTGAAGATGCACCAATTAAAGTCTCTTAACAAAATATATAAAATTGCACATATCTTCAGGCTTATTGGTGGTGCATCTACTTCATCACTAAGTTATCCTTTAGATGGATATAAAGCTATATCTACCTCCATCTATAATTCTTTTACCATTGCTCTTTTGTTCTTTTAATTTTGTTTGTTGTTCAAGCTTCCAAAAAGCTTAGCTATTATTAAATTGGGGCAAAAATTTGTGTGAGATCGTCTCACCGTGAGACAGGTCGGGTCGGGTCAATATGCAAATGTAATACGTATACGTACAAAAGTCATACTTATATGCTCAAATGTAATACTAATCAGAAATAAAATTTTTATTGCTTATAAAGGTAAATGTAATACTTTTAACGGAAAATACAATACTTTTACATTTCGATTTAAAAGTAAGGGGCACTTGTCAACATTACTTATTATGAAAAATGTATTACTTTTTCTCTTATAAGTAACAAAAATTGTATTCTTAATTAGTATTATATTTGAGCATATAAGTATGACATTTGCACATATAAGTATAACATTTGCATGCTCTTTTGACCCGATCCGACCCGTCTCACGAATAAGGATCTTTGAGACGATCTCATACAAGTGTGACTCATAAAAGAAAGGGAAGGAAAGAGACGAGAAAATTTTCAAAACAAAAAATAATACTATCCTTTAAACTTCCTTAGTTATTCTATTTTACACTTTTGTGTTTTGTAAGCAAGAAGACAAGCTTCTCATATAATAATCCAAAAATGAAATAAATGATTATATTTCTCTTTGGTTCTTTTCCTTATTGTGAAGCAAATTCAATTAATTCTTTCACAAGATTTTTAATCTCTATATTATATAAGAGCTACGTTGTCATGACTAGAACCAATCCAAGTAAACCATAACTATTCTCTTTTCAAAGAGTAAATTATTCTCTTCTTATCTTACTTACAAGACATGGCAACTCAACCTCTCTCTCCATCAAGAACAACAGTTTCACAACTACAAATGACTCATGTTGAAGAGGAGATCATCATAGAACAAGTTAAAGATACACATAATTCGAATGGTGGCATTGATGTTGATGCAAATTGTCTTCTCAAGTTTGTGGAGGACATTTTCAATTTCAATGCGGTTTGTCAATATACTTGCATTAAATTATTTTCTTGACAAATATATAGATTTTGTTATCATTGTGTATTGTGCGTGTGAATATATATATGTGTGTGTGCGCGCGCGCGCACCTATAGTAAATGAATTTTTATCATACAATCACCTAATGAGTGTAAATATAATACAAATTCATACTATTATTATCAATGTCATGATCACCAAGTAAATTTTCATCGAATAATCATGGATCAAAGAGAGATTTCTTAAATGTTATTACTATTCCTCTATAGAAATAGTTCCATTCTGTTGCGCCCGCGGAAGTGGGATAGATCAGATTGCAACAATAATTTGAGAAAGAAAAATAAATGAGGCACAGATTTTACGTGGAAAACCCCTAAACAAATTAGGGTAAAAACCACGGGCAAGGGTAGAAGAATTTCACTATGAGAAAATAGGAGTTACAACCACTCTCTAACTAACAAGGAGAAAACAAGGATAATTCTCTCTTGCTAGGAAGGAGAAATACACTCAACAAACTCTCTAATATCTCTAGTATATGAGGGAAGAATAGAATGATTTGGGATGACTAGAATGGCAAAATGACCTCCCTATTTATAGTTGAGAAATTGGGGTCATTTTGTAGTTAGTCCAAAGTTTAGGGACCAAATAATAAATATTTTGGTAGGTGCCTAACTCCATGCCTAACCCTTTTTGACTTGCCTAATTCTTTGTCAATTGTTGATATTTGCCTAATTATGGCTGTTGCAACATTCTTTGCCGACACATTCTTGTTTTCATCACACTAGCTTTGTGTTAATGGAGTATGCATTTAGGTTCCTCGAGAAGCAATGCAAGAAAGGTTACACTTACAAGAACACATCCAGAAGAAGATTTCATTTGATGTTTTACAACTCTCTTTCGTGGTATGGTAAATATAAATCTCCCATTCATCACACAATTTTCTATGATTACAAATTAAATGATGACTTTTTTCTTTTAAATTTCATTCTAATTTTAGATAGCCTTCACTTGTGTAAGCTATGATGATAGTCACTCAACTGCCATTTATCTACTAAGTTTGTTGTCAAAGTATATGTGGCATGCTAAGGGAGTAATGTTACTCGCATGTTTTGCGATCATCCGAGGGAAATCTAAAGTTGCCTCACAATCATGTCATCGGAAAGGACTATCCTACAACATGGCTTCTCTAAGAAATAGCCTAAACTCAATGCTATTCCCTAACAATGAAAATTTTTTTAATGACTCAATGAGATCCATGTTTAATCTCACCAAGCTTATGATTGAGCTTCGACATTCATCTTCAATGTTTTTGGCGAACTACTGGATCGCAAGATGTGTTGTTGCCTACGCTCATCTCTTTATTTTGGGCCTCGAGTAAGACCACTTGATTTTACTTTGTATAAATTAAATTACATATATTCTGCCTTAATCTAATTTTCAATAATCGTTATAAATAATTAGTTGTAATATCTCATATAAATATCTATAAATCATTAATACAATATAATAAAGTTGAAAAATATTTCAAAGTATGAATTTACATTGCAAAACAACACGTGTAAATTGGGTTTAATTAACTATTCGTAAATAAGTATAGTTAAGGTTGATTTATTGTTGTTTAATTATTTGTTTTTAATTAATTAATTAGCCATGTTCTTTTTCTTCAGGCCACAAAATCAGATAATGGCGGAACTGTCCAATGTATCCACCAAAATCAAAGAGATTCTGGCTTCCAGCCTCCCACTACTAGGTTGGCTTAATATTTAATTTTAATATTTAGTTACGAATTGTTTATGATTATAATTCATGTATAATTATGAAAATCATGTAATTTCTAGTACATATGAAGTTATTATAAATTGACTGTAAAAGTTAAACTTTGTTATGCAAACAAATAATCCTTAATTTTTCTAATTAAAATAATTAATTAAATCCAAAATTACAGTACTTTGATTAAATAGATTTTACCAAAAATTATAATTTAGCAATGATTAATTATAGTTTTGTGTATGCAGAGGCAAAAAGGGCAGAAGAAAATTATCAAGCGTTGTTACATGCATTTGATAATTCTTCAAATATCTTGGACGTTCTTAAATTGATATTCAATGTCAAAAATAATAAAGAGAAGCCAATTTGGCACCAAGATAGATCGCATGTATGTATAAGCATTTGTTCTTTATTTATTTATATATATATATATATCCATCCGTGAAATACTAATGACCTCCAAATATCTTTTATATTAGAGAGTGTCATCTCATTGAATGGGATTAGATGAGTTTGAAGGGGAGGGAGTGCTATTACTAATATCATCTGGCAAACACTTTCCCTGTTATGCATATGCTGTGGCGCCCACGGGAGTAAAGATGATTTGGGTTCCAATTATAAATGATCTGGATGAGCATATACAAATAAGCCATTCCTTTATCTCCTACCGTGTATTGGATCCACAAAAATGGATTGCACCAGAATTTGTAAGATTTCTTAAAGATAGCTGCTTTTCAACTTTTGAAGTTGGGTGTGACCCTATTGTCATTTCACTGGACAAACGGGGAAGATTGGTTCATTCTAATGCACTGCACATGATATTGACATGGGGATCTCAAATATATGATGATGGGAGAACAATGAGATCGAGTGATATAATCCCTTCATTAGAAAATGAGTTGAGGGAAAGGACTTCAGGTGCTGACCGTGTGATTGATGACATTGACAAACAAATACATAATTTCGCGAGAGAGGTCCGCATAAAGATCAAAGATTGGGTGGACAACATCGAGGCGAAGATGAAAAGTTCGGTATGTCTATCTTATAATTAAACTCTTAGTAGCTTATAATATGTTCATGTTTACCTTTATTGATTTAAAAAAAATTACTAAAAGATTATTTATACAAATACAATATTTTTATTCTTCAGTTCCGTTCTTACAATTACACATATGAGAGGGAACAATCCTTGTGGGATAAAGAATCTTGGAATCTTAAGCTTGTGGTAGGATCCAAATATTGGAACTTCCAACACATGCTGAACGATTGGGTAAGTCATAAATCCTCCCTGAATTGTACTTCATCAATAATTCAAACAAGCTTAGTTGGCATGAGTGGTAGTACACTCTTATCCCTTAAAGAGAAGTTGAGAGTTCAAATCCTCTCACTATCAAAAATTCAATCTATCTAGCACAATTTATGAAAAAATATGATTTCTTTTAATAGGATCAACTTTAATTTTTTATAAAAAAATTAATTCAAATACAATGAAGTATAATATAAACTTCTATATTACATTAATTAAATGATTCAAAAAAAGTAGACTAAAAGAGCATTTAATTTGTTAATTAAATAATTCATAAAGTAGACTAAAAAATATTTAATTTATCTCTTGAAGGAATGAAAGAGATAAAATAAACAAGAGAAGATAAAGGAAAAATGTTACTAATTAGATCGATTTAAACTAACTAAGTTTAGAATTGAACCAACTAAGCTACTCAAACTATTAATAATTTAAACGTAAATATAGATTTTATATAACATTTAATGTTATATATGTATATATATGCATGCATATATATAAAGGCTAGGGATGCGGTGGGGGAAGGGAGCAGCTGTCCCCATATATAGTGGCTCCATCCATGCTATGCACTACAATTCAATTATCTTATACGTCTGCTCATGCTTAAAACAAAAATAGTACTCTGTATTCAATATGTATTTTTTATTTTTAAATGAACATTCAATTAAGCATTATTAAAAGATTATATTGTTCTATGTATTTTTCTTTTGAATAGATGGATGATGATGAAAAGTACATTTTCTTATGCGGAGGCAATAACATTAAACGCGTTCTAGAGTTTGTACTTAAGGTACAAGAAGTCCGTTCCAAATTCCAAATGAATATGAGAATTGCATACATTGGAAAAAGAAGAAGAAAAATGATTGAAGAGGTGAGGAGAGCCTGTGATTATGAATTTACAAATTTTGACCGACGTTATGGTTTTAAGCGGTTTTGGGCACGACTTCATAGCGTGGCCTCATCTAGGATTCAATATTTAAGTAAGATTGGACTTGATGAAGGGAGTGATGAAATTCTGCAAGGACTCAGAAAATTATTATCTTATGAAGATGAATGCACAACAATTGGATCATGGGCTTTATTGAGCAAAGGGAAAAGAATAATTGCATGTGATATGGGAGACAAAATGTTAGGAGTGTTGAATGAGTATGAGAAGTGGAAGAACAATGCACATGCCAATGGTTTTGAACAAGCATTCAAGGATTACTATGAGATGCTTAAAAGTTCTTCTTCCCATCAACACCATTTTTGTGCTCTCAATTACTCATCTAATTTGGATAAAATTTCAAAGGCTCTGTCTTGCCCTCAATGTAACCAGAACATGCATAAATTTGTCACTTTCTTCTGCTGTCATGGTCCGACCAATTATTTATATTATGAGGAGGAGGACGAAGACTGGCAAATATAATCAACTAGAGTTTGCATTCCACTCGCACACCTTATAATATGATGCGGTAGTCTACATGCAGGCATTATGATTATACTTGTACGTTCTTGATTGTAATATTCATTGAATAATATACAAACAACCTTTACTTTGTTCACGTTCTCATAGCATTAAATTAAAAATGTATTAAATCTGTAATATCAGCCTGCAAATGAAGGTCTGCAGACATCACGACAATGAATTGAATAAGAACCAGAGCTGCACCCCAATATTAAATAGGCAAACTGCCATCATTTTGTCAACATTTCATCAAATCCCTCCCTCTTGCATTTAAAAACATTATATTGTGGACTAAAAATAGAATTTTTTTTTTCAAAATCTTAAACTAAAATTAAAAAAAAAAAATCAAAATCGATAACTGGGAACAGTAATGCCATCATAGTCGAGAAAATAATAATGAAATAAACTCAAAAATTAAAATACAATAATTTATAGAAACAGTGTGAAAAACTTCAAATTCACATGACGACGCATATACTACATAATTACAATGATTTCAGTGCGTCCAAGGATGCTAAGAAAGAAGAGTGGTTGGGCGACGGAATTGAAGCAAATGAAATAATTTAGTGCTGCGAACTGCGAAGTCTCGCCATTCTAAGGATGAAGTGAGAGTTAGATATCACTTAGGGGAATAAGTCTCAAAATAAGTCAAAATATTCTAAGAATTTATGGAAAAGAATTGTCAAAACAATATTCTTGTTATCTTGTATTTACTATTGCCAATGTTGTCTGTTTACTTGGTAGCTAGTAAACAATAATTTTAATGTTTTGACAGTGTTGGTCATTCAACAAGACTATAATGCACATGGGTGTAATACACTAAAAAATTAAATCTAATAAATTAGCTAGTCTAATAACTCATAACCTTATATAGAAGATAACACTGATTCCATACTTATATGTGAGAGGTATGAATGAAGTTCAACTAGCTTAATTAGCTAGTACGTACAACTGAATCTGTATGTGTTAGCACTTTTTATTTGTAGTAGTGTATTATTAGTTATCAAGAAATTAAGAATCTCAAGAACATGATATATAGAAGAGTGGAGTTGAGGCAAAGTAGAAATATTCTTGTAAAGTGTTTGATTATATTCTTTGGGGCACAAAATCAATATTACAATGTTTTACTTCATCACTCAATTCTCCTTTAAATACATAAAGATATAATTTCTACATACCTACATCTTTAATTCTTTTATCATTGCTCTTTTCTTCTTTTGGTTGTCCAAGCTTCCAAAAAGCTTAGGTACTAAATTAGTAGACTAGACAAATAAAATGTGTGTTTTCTCTAGAATAAGTAAGAAAAATAAGGGCAAGAAAAGAGACAATAATAAATTTTGCGAACAACAAATACTTTCCTTAGCATCCTTGTTATTCTATTTTACTTTTGTGTGTTGGAAGCTAGAAGGCAGGGTTTTCATATAATCCAAAAATGTACATACAATCCAAGTTAGGTAGGGAAAAGTGATTGTATTCTCAGTTTTATTTTTTATTACAGTATAATTTAAAATAAAGGCAATTAATTCTTATATACAAGATTTTTAATTCAAGAATTTATACTTAAGGTACAAGAAGCTTGTTCCTAATTCCAACTGGATATGAAAATTGTTTATGTCGGAAGAAGCTAGAAAATTAAAACAACTAAACAGATGAGAAAGGTGTGTGATTATTTATTTGGTATTGATGATTTTAAGTTTTTTTGTCCACGATTTCATAACATCGTCTCATCTAGGATTTAATATTTAGGTAAGATTAAGGTTGATGAAGTGAGTGATGAAATTTTGTAAAGATTCATAAAACTATTAGCTTATAAGATAAATGGACAACAATTAGAGCATGAGCATTGTTAGGCAAAGAAAAAGAATAATTGCATGCGATACAAGAGATAAAATAATACAACACATACTAATGATTTTGATATCCCATTGCTCTTTTCTTCTTTTAATTTTGTTTGTTATTCAAGCTTCCAAAAAGCTTAGCTATTACCTATTATTAAATTGGTATGTAGACTAGACAAAATAAGATTTGTATTATATGATGATCATGAGGAATTTGTTTTTTATTTCTCAAGAATAAGTAATAAAAGTAATGGAAGGAAATAATAGACCGGAAATTTTTCAAAACAAAAAATAATACTATCCTTAACAGTTATTCTATTTTACTTTTGTGTTTTGTAAGCAAGAAGACAAGCTTCTCATATAATAATCAAAAAATTAAATGAAATAAATGATTATATTCCTTTTTGGTTCTTTTCCTTACCGTGAAGCAAATTCAATTAATTCTTCCACAAGGTTTTAAATCTCTATACTATATAATAGCTAGGTTGTCATGACTAAAACCAATCCAAGTAGTAAACCTTAATTACTCTATTTTCAAAGAGCCAATTCTTATCTTCAATTCTTATCTTACCTACATGCAAGACATGGCAACCCAACCTCTCTCTCCATCAAGAACAACAATTCCACAACTACAAATGACTCATGTTGAAGAGAAGATCATCATAGAACAAGTTAAGGATACACATAATTTGAATGGTGGCATAGATGTTGATGCTAATTGTCTTCTCAAGCTTGTGGAGGACATTTTCACTTTTAATGTTGTTTGTCAATATACTTGAATTAAATTATTTTTAAAATTATTTTCTTGACAAATATATAGATTTAGTTACCATTGTATATATATGCACTTATAGTGAATGAATTTTTATCATACAATCACTTAAATGCAACGCATATACAATACAAATTCATATTGTTATTATCAATGTCACCAAGTAAATTTTCATCGAATAATCATACACCAAAGAGAGATTTCTTAAATGTTCTTACTATTCTTGATTAGAAATAGTTAATTCCATTCTTGTTTTAATCACACTAGCTTTGGAGTATGCGTTTAGGTTCCTCGAGAAGCAATGCAAGACAGGTTACAGTTACAAGAACACATCCAGAAGGAGATTTCATTTGTTGTTTTACAACTCTCTTTTGTGGTATGGTATATATAAATCACATTCATCACACAATTTTTTATGAGTACAAATTAAATGATGACTTTTTTCTTTTAAATTTCATTCTCATTTTTAGATAGCCTTCACTTGTGTAAGCTATGATGATAGTCACTCAACTGCCATTTATCTACTAAGTTTGTTGTTAAAGTATATGCGGCATGCTAAGGGAGTAATGTTACTCGCATGTTTTGCGATCATTCGAGGAAAATTTGAAGTTGTCTCACAATCATGCCATCAGAAGAAAGGACTATCCACTAAGAATGATTTTTTTTTGAATGACTCAATAAAGTCCATGTTTGATCTCACCGAGCTCATGGTTGAACTTCGACATTCATCATCAATGTTTTTGGCAAACTATTGGATCGCAAGAAGTGTTGTTGCCTACGCCCACCTCCTTATTTTGGACCTCGAGTAGCACCACTTGATTTAACTTTGTATAAAGTAAATTACATATATTCTACCTCAATCTAATTTTTCAATAATTATTGTAAATAATTAGTTGTAATATCTCATATAACTATCTGTGAATCATTAATACAATATAACAAAGTAGAAAAATATTTCAAAGCATTAATTTACATTTGCATAAAAACAAGTGTAAACTGGGTTTAATTAAGAATTCGTAAATAAGTAAAGTGAAGATTGATCTTTTGATATTTGTTTTTAATTAATTAGTCATGTTCTTCTTTTTCAGGCCACAAAATCAGATGATGGCGGAAGTGTCCAATGTATCCACTACTAGGATACGTTGGCTTAATATTTAGTTACGAAATATTTATGATTACTACTGACTTTGTTAGACAATGTAGTATCTGTTCATAGCTACTTTCTCAAAGTATTAAAGCACAAGCTTGAACCCACTCCCATTATCCATGTGAGAGTGTAAACCAGGACACCGGGTGTCACTAGACCACAAGGTCTTTAGCAAAATATTTATGATTATAATTATATGAATATCATATCATTATAGTGCAAATGAAGTTATTATAAATTGACTACTGTAAACTTTGTTATGCAAACAAATAATATAATCCTTAATTTTTCTAATTAAAATAATTAATTAAATCCAAAATTACAGTACTTTGATTAAATAGATCAATTTTACCAAAAATAATCATAATTTAGCAATGACATTAAATTAATTATAGTTTTGTTATGCAGATGCAAAAAGGGCAGAAGAAAATTATCAAGCGTTGTTACATGCGTTTGATAATTCTTCAATTATTATTCACGCTATGTGCACAACTCATACGTCACAGACTCACAGGTAATTCAAGTATTTACATGAAGTTGATTCAAAAAATTCTTCCCAAAAAAATTAATAAAAACAAAGCATTTGAATACGACATAGGCACACACCGGTGTTCATAACCTTTAAAAAAACAATTATCTTTAAAACTTTTATTAACCTACTTCTATTATTTTTCACGTTAGGCACACAACTCATACGTTATAGGCACACAATACTCAGTAAATAGGCACACATTGGTGTTCATAACCTTTTCTACGCGAGTCTTTGGTTTGTTTTTTGTTTCGTCCGTATGGAATGCAGTACTGATTTTCTAACCTTAATTATAATTCAATAGTGATTCTATATTAATTAATCAAAAGCTTTCGATAAAACTAATTAATGTAAAATATCATCTTTTCCCTTAATTAACTAAAAAACTAATCTAAACATTACCTAAATCTACACCATTAATTTTTAGAAATCAATGGCTAGGATTGATCCTCAAAATCCTCTATAATACATTAGTCCTCACCTGAATAGACTTATATATATATATATAAACCTAAATTCATTAAATAAAAATAAATAAATCAAATAATCAAATTAACCATTTTTCTTTATTAATTAGCTTTTTTCTTTATTAAATGTAAATATTTTTTACGAAAAATTACACTTTTCATCTCTAAGTTATAGAATAATTGTAGAATTCGTCCATAATTGGTGGTCGTGCTCATTTTTTGTCACTAAACTATAATTGACGTCGCGAATTTTGTCCTTTTAATAACAGGTTGTACTCACCCTTTGCTCTTAAGCTATACTAACATTGCAAATTTTGTCACTAGCTAATGTTTTGTTAGTAAAGCGACGGAATTTACAACATCAATTACGGAGTATATCTTAGAGACAAAAGTGAGCACGACCAACAATAATTAGAGACGAATTCTACAATTACCCTATAAATTAAGGATGAAAAGTGTTATTTTCAATTTTTTACCATTGTATATATTTTGTGTTACGTGAAAAATTTGAAAATAATGTTTGACAACCTTAACGATCGTACTCATATAATTATATATTCATATATTATATTATTGCACATTGTATAATTAAAAATAATTATATAATTATATATTCATATATTATATTATTGCACATTGTATAATTAAAAATAATTATTCGTAATAATCGACGCAATCATATGTATGGTGTTTATAATGATATTGTATGATTTATACAATTGTCGACTAGCATACTCTATAAATTTGCCACCCCACCTCCCCCCCAACCTATTATTCCTGGGCTCTATAAATTTGCCACCCCACCTCCCCCCCAACCTATTATTCCTGGCTCCGCGCCTGGGTATTTGTGTCTATGACTAGTTGCATGGAGTGGCTTTATGACCCTCCTATTTTCATTTGTAATGCTCTGTCTTTTGATGCCATTTAATGAAGTTTATATATTTTACCGTTTAAAAAAAAAAAAAAAAAAAAAAAAAAACCTGTTATCAATAATAACTTACTCCACTTCTGCATCCATCTCTTTCTAAGGCAACTAATGCCCAAAGGTGGTGAACATAAGGAACCACAAGAGAATGAAAGGTAGGTCTAATCAAATAACAGGATCAGATACCTCAGCTTGGTAGTTCATGTTGCATACAATGCGACTCAAAAAGGGGAAAGAAGTTCTCATTAAACAATTAACATAAAGTATTAAAGACAACTGCCTGAACACATGGACAATAACATCCGAATCCACTACTTCTCCTTGGTGTAGTGTCGAACAGCAAAGGCCAAGCCCAAGATCAATAGGGGTACAAGGAACTGCAAAATCTTGATCACAAATTCTGGGGTCTTGTCGGGATTGTATGGGGTCTGTTGTGGTGGAATATAAGCGCGTTTTAATGGGACTGTAGACATGTCAATCTCTCCAATGTAATATTGATCCATCATTTCTCTAGCAGAATCGCTATGCCCAACATCCTCAAAATCATTTGTTGCATCCTTCCCTAAAAATATAATATCACACAAATTCAGAAGCCACTCTTGGTGATTATAATCTTTCCCAAAAAACATGAGTGATAGCATTACCTGTAGCTGAAAGCAGGACTTCATCACCTCCAGGATGATCATCCATAAATGGAGTTACATCATAAACCTAATACACCATTTGAGAGTTCAACTGTAAGGAACTGTTCTCTAAACTAATAGATGTTCAATAAAGTTCACCCAGCTTCATTCTATCTTCATCAAGAATCAAGATAGGAAGATTCAGAGCAAACCATAGACTTGAGATTCGTTAGAAGAAGTAGAGTGTAATAAGCATTTTACGTAATCATAAAATTTGCATGAAGTGAGTCTCATGACTCACATCCTATTAAATGGGCATGTCAGCAACAATACTTTATGGTAGCTAGTGTTGGTTAATGAAGTAACATGTCTATAAGATGGCTATAACTGACACGTAGAAACAGAAGAAAGAAACCATATTATAGATCAAAAAGAAATCAATTCCAATGTGGCATTTATAGAGCACTAAAAAATATTGATTAAGATTGTTTTTTATAAATAATTTTTTTTTGACATATCTTATGCATGTACGCACCAGTTAGAACGAGCTAAAGGTTACAGAAATAAGAAACTCTGTATAACGGATGAAGATGTGGGTCAAGATTAACTTGGATTCAAGTTACCAACAACATAACCTAGCAGACTGGTTGACGGTGGATTTAGCAGTTCCGTGCTCAATACAATTCAATGAAGACATAATGTCAGTACATACCGTCCAATTAGGTTGGGAGTTAAACTTGAGTTCATCCTAAAAATTCCCCCCTTGACAAACTCTAGGTCTGAAAAAGGGATAATTAGAAATACTAAGGGTGTGTTTGGTTGGGGGGTTTAGGCATAAGGTATGGGTATCAAAGTGATTGTTAGTGTTTGGTTGATAGGTTTTGTGAATGCTACTATGGGTTTGGAATACCCCATTAATGGCAAAACCCATACCCTTATTAAATAAGGGTTTCATCTTCTTTCATCATTTCTTCTCCAACTATTAATAATCATTCCCATTCCACCCAACTACCAAACATGCTAAATACTTTCACCAAAACCCATTACCCTTACCAAGTATTTGATACCCATTCCGATTCCGATTCCCATGTGCGAACCAAACGCACCCTAAGTATAACCTGCCTAACCTTGTTAGAGGAGTCTAAAAGAGTTTATAGTGAAGATTTATGAGCTCATAAGTATTATCAGGGCATTGAAGCCTATATACGAATTCATAGTTACTTATTAATTAAATTATATTATGATATTAATTACCTTTTCATTAAAAGATCATCACATATCTGAACACAAGTTATTGAGGTTTGTAATATATCTAATGGGATAAAAATAATAATATCCCACTTGACCAGAAGATAGATGACTCAGCACAGAGCCCCATCAAACCAGCCATTGGAGAATCACTAATCTCGAACAAAGTAACCATTGGAGCATTATTCCACCCTAAATTTCCATCATACCACCAATTATTCCACCATAGATCCCCATTATTACATTATTTCCACCTTGAATATTGAATAAGCTCATTACTCTCCTTGAATAGCCATTACACCAAATTATTTCAACGTGAAAGCCATAAAGTCCTTCTCATTCTTCCACTATAAAAGACTCCACCATCAAGGATGAAGGGACACTAAATCATCACTTTCGGGCTTAACTAAAATCACTCCATAAGCTCTTTACATTTACCATAAGCTCTACTAAATTATTATTAGCTCAAAATCTTCAATTTACATGCGATCTACTTTATATTTTTCACTTGTGTATTGTTTACTATATGCAATTTAATTCATACTTTTCTACCATATATGTGAAGCTATAAACACAAGCTGGTTGAATTAGTTCAATCAATATCAATTAGCAAAAAAAAAATAGTACAGCTCCAAAAACAGCAACAAAATAATTAAATGATCGATTTCCCTACAATGTAAATTTCAGAGATGTGCTGAACATCAATGAGCTCAGAAGGATTGTAATACCATAAATTCATCTTGTCAGGTTCGAATAGTTTCCGCTAATTTGGGAAATTTTCGATAATTTAAAACAACATCGCACCGTAACGATTACGAAAATTTCAGAAAAAAACTCCAATAAATTTTAATCATGAAATAACTCACAAATTAATCTGATAAGGAAAATTAGATAGGATAGATGGAAAGAGCGAAGAAGATCTAACCTTTCCATTGATAATAATCCAACAATCCTTGGTCTTGTTGTGCTTCGCGACTTCCTCAAAGCTATGCACTTTCTGATCTGAACCCATCTTCTTGCTGCAATCTGCGTTAGTGATAGAGGTTAGAGAGAGAAAGCTCTCTGGATTCACTCACTAAAACTCAGAGTTGTGGATTCTCTTAAACTCAGAGTCGAGATACGGTCCTTTACGTTTGTTGAAGAGCACGAACGAGAAGTTGGACTTCTCGAAGCTTCCACCCACACGTGGTCAATAATATTGAGTTGTACAATAATTAATTTTTTTTTTTTTTTGGAAAAGTACACTAATTAATCTTAGAGTTAATTTCAAAAATAGTCCTTCGACTATTGATTTTTATTAATTTTTGTCCTTAATTTTTAATTTTACTAATGTTAGTCCCTTAACTGTTGATTTTGTATCAATTTTGGTCCTTTTGTTAAATCTATGTTAAATAGGTGTTAAAATTGAAGACAAAAATGTAAAATCAAATATTTCAACCTTTCTTCTTCACTTTGTTTCCCGATGCCCTTTTCTACCATTTTTGCTATCAAATAATATTAAAAAAAAAAACACATAATACAATAACTTTGATAAAATTAAAAGTTGAGAACAAAAATTGGTAAAAGTCAATAGTCAAAGGACTACTTTTTAAATTAACTCTTAATCTTATTACACCAGGGGGTTTGTTTAACAAATGTGAGATTACGCTATGTAATAGGGTTATCTCATTTATTTATTTTTTTGAAAAATTAAAGATGATTAATTCATATCCACTGAAAGAGCATTACAAACAAAGTTGGGAGGATTTTAGAACCACTCTAAGTAATCAGACAATGAAACAAATTACTTGGCTAGTACACGTGGTGCATGATTCGTTGATCGTCTAGTGAACACTAAACTAATATGAGCAAACATACACATTAAGTTTTAATTTCAGATAAAATAACATGAAAGGAGGAGTCTCCCACCTTAGAGTTGAGGCCTTGTACCACATGTAGTGAATCAATCTCCATAATTACTTTGTCAAAAGCATGAGACTTCAACCAAGTAATTATCTTATGGATACTACCTCTGCTTCCTTGGGGCTATATAACCCTCTTCACTTTGAACCTCTAGATGCAAGAAAGTGACCATGGTCGTCCCTCAGAACACATCAGAATCCTAGCTTGGCGTGTCTTGCTTATCGACTGCTACATCAACATTTAGTTTCAAAAATTCTTCCTACAGTTTTTTCTTGTGTGTATAATCATAAATAAATGTCTATTAATGTTTAAATATTAAAAAATAAATAAATATACATATATATATGTATGTATATTTGATTATATGAACATATATTTATTTTAGGGAAAATGACGATTTTAGTACAATAATTATTAACATATATTGTAGACTATTGAGGAAGTGGAGGCGAATGCTATTGAAAAGGGTATCCAGTGGGCTTGGGATATAGACATACGTGACCTTGAAGTCCAAATGGATGCCAAGGAAGTCATTAAATGGATTAATGAATATACCACTATGAGAGATCCTATGCGTGAGGTGGTTGTGAATATCAAAGAGGGGAAAAAGAGATTCTAGAAGATTGGGTTCAAAAACATTTTTCGTGAGCAAAACATGGTGGCAGACCGCCTCACCAACATGGGTGCCTTACAGGATATGGAATGGAGTGCTTTTGAGCTTCCTCCACTCAGTTTGGAGGAAATCGTTCCTAACGACAAAATGGGTATAATCACGCTACGTCGTGTGTCCACCACTGCTTTAAGTGTACTGCTGGAGTCTCCCCCTCCACTTTTGATCCAAAAAACATATATTGAGACTCAGTACATAAATTATTACCATATACATATTTTTCCCATTAATTATGTGTAAAGTGACACACTACAAAAAACGCGGAAATAGCGACGGAATTATTCCGTTGCTAAATTAGCGAAGGAATAGTAACAATGTAGTGACATATTTTAATTTTTTTTGTTAAATGGTCATTCAGCGACGGATTAGTGAGGGATTTGCGATGGAAGATTTCCATTGCTAAATATGTAGCTAATGTTAGCGGTAAACTTTGGCACAAAAAATAGCTACGAATTTACAATAGATTAGCGTTTATGGTTGATTCCATAATTTTTATTTGCTACAAATTAGCGAAGAATTTTCAAATCCGTCGCTAAATATACTAAGCGATTTTTTAAAATTTAGCGATAATTCAGAATTCGTCGCTAAATTTACAAGCAGATTTTTATAAAACATTTTAGCTACATATTTAGATTAAGGGCAAATAAGAGAATTAATAAGAATTGTAATTAAGGTAGAATTTTAATTAACAAATAAAGAGTTGGAGATCATATAGGTAGGATTAAGCAATGGATTCACGCTACTTTATGCGCAATTAACTATCCATAAATATGCTCGCTGGATCCTAGTATCCTACACGGCTACACCATTGTCCATTGTAATTTATATGTTGTAATTTTATTTTTTTATATTTTTATTTCCCTCTACAATTCACACAGGTAACACAACACACCTATAGGGCTATAAATCTATAATACTTTTATGACTAATGAGTAATGTAAATATGTAATGTTTATTCGAAAAATGTATTTTGTGGTTTCTGCAATTCTAAAATATTTATAACTTTTTAATCATAATAATATATATAATTTTTTGTCATGATTATTTTGTATTTAAAAAATTGTTGAAAATTTTCTAATCTTATTTCATGTTATTTGATTTTATCATTTTTTAGTATAATTGAATTTAAATTTTAGTGTCAAACACCTTGTGCTCAGATGGCATGTATGTAGTAACTTTTTCGTATGGGAGATCATGAGATCGAGTCTTAGTCGATGCGATATTGACCCCTTTGTGCTTCAATAAGTCTTTCTGGTATTAAAAAAAAAAATTTAGTTTTTCATATAGGGACTCTTTTATGTTTGGACCGGCCCTATATTCACCATACATTAAATTGAAGTATTTACAACAAACATAACAAGGATTATATTCTTTCTCGACTAAAAATTAGGTTGTTGGGAGTGACGGGGACAGGGATGAAGAAATTTTTCGGGGAACGGGGACGGGGACGGGAAATACATGTAATTCTCCGTCGAGGACAGGGATACCCCACCCCGCCTCGTCCCGTCCCGAATATATATATATATTATATATATATATATATATATATATATATATATATATATATATATATATACTAAATGCAAGTAAAAAGTGCAAGTAAAATCACTTACGAGTGCACCAATTTTCACTTACAAGTGCAAGTAATTTATCTTGTTAACATTTGTGCACCTAGGTGCACCTAATTATAACGTTAGGTGCATTTAGTATTGATGCTCAGTGTACATTTTACTTGCACCTGTAATACATTTTAATTG